>NW_027597626.1:0-72435 GCF_964194155.1 Cetorhinus maximus
GGAGGGGGCTGACCAGACTGACCGGGGGAGGGGCTGACCAGACTGACCGGGGGAGGGGCTGACCAGACTGACCGGGGGGGGGGCTGACCAGACTGACCGGGGGAGGGGCTGACCAGACTGACCGGGGGAGGGGTTGACCAGACTGACCGGGGAGGGGCTGACCAGACTGACCGGGGGAGGGGCTGACCAGACTGACCGGGGGAGGGGGCTGACCAGACTGACCGGGGGGGGGGGGGGGCTGACCAGACAGCCTCTCAACGTCTACCCCGTCAATTCTAGAATCTTCTATGTTTCAATGAGATGACCTCTCGATGTTGGAAAGTGCAGACAGTCCAGTGAGGATTGTCCATCAAACCTGCCCAACCCAGGCCCCTGGACCAGGCCTTTCAAACCTGTTGCTGCTCAGCCAATCACTGGCTGCCCCCTCCAGAGAGAAACCTGCCTGTGATTGGACAGCAACAAACAATGCGAGGTAAGTTTCAGGGCTAAGGGAGCAAGGGCGGAGAGCGGGGCAACAGGGGTCTAGAGTGGGGGCGACAGGGGTCTAGAGCGGGGCGACAGGGGTCTAGAGCGGGGCGACAGGGGTCTAGAGCGGGGCGACAGGGGTCTAGAGCGGGGCGACAGGGGTCTAGAGCGGGGCGACAGGGGTCTAGAGCGGGGCGACAGGGGTCTAGAGCGGGGCGACAGGGGTCTAGAGCGGGGCGACAGGGGTCTAGAGCGGGGCGACAGGGGTCTAGAGCGGGGCGACAGGGGTCTAGAGCGGGGCGACAGGGGTCTAGAGCGGGGCGACAGAGACCTAGAGCGGGGCGACAGGGGTCTAGAGCGGGGCGACAGGGGTCTAGAGCGGGGCGACAGGGGTCTAGAGCGGGGCGACAGGGGTCTAGAGCGGGGCGACAGGGGTCTAGAGCGGGGCGACAGGGGTCTAGAGCGGGGCGACAGAGGTCTAGAGCGGGGCGACAGAGGTCTAGAGCGGGGCGACGGGGGTCTAGAGCGGGGCGACGGGGGTCTAGAGCGGGGCGACAGAGATCTAGAGTGGGGCGACAGAGATCTAGAGCAGGGTGACGTGGATCTACAGCAGGGCAACAGGGATCTGGGGCAGGGCAATGGGGATCTGGAGCAGGGTAACGGGGATCTAGAGCAGGGCAACAGGGATCTGGAGCGGGGCAACAGGGGTCCAGAGTGGGGTATGAGGGAGCTGGAAAGTGAGGAGTGAGAGGGAGTGGGAAAGTGTTTCCTGTAGGGGGTGTGTGTCTGGCTCAGCCAGTCTCATGGTTCTTGTTCCCTCTCACCATCAGGGACTCTCACCCACTCACCCACTCACCCTCTCACCCACTCACCCACTCACCCTCTCACCCACTCACCCACTCACCCACTCACCCTCTCATCCTCTCACCCACTCACCCACTCACCCTCTCACCCACTCACCCACTCACCCTCTCACCCACTCACCCACTCACCTTCTCACCCACTCACCCTCTCACCCACTCACATCTCACCCTCTCACCCACTCACCTTCTCACCCACTCACTCACTCACCCTCTTACCCACTCACCTTCTCACCCACTCACCCTCTCACCCACTCACCCTCTCACCCACTCACCCTCTCACCCACTCACCCTCTCACCCACTCACCCTCTCACCCACTCACCTTCTCACCCACTCACCTTCTCACCCACTCACCCTCTCACCCACTCACCCTCTCACCCACTCACCCTCTCATCCTCTCACCCACTCACCCTCTTACCCACTCACCCTCTCATCCTCTCACCCTCTCACCCACTCACCTTCTCGCCCACACCCACTCACCTTCTCACCCACTCACCCTCTTCCCAATCACTCACTCACCCTCTCACCCACTCATCCTCTCACCCACTCATCCACTTACCCACTCACCTTCTCACCCACTCACCCTCTCACCCTCTCACCCACTCATCCACTTACCCACTCACCCACTCACTCTCTCACCCACTCACCCTCTCACCCTCTCACCCTCTCACCCACTCACCCTCTTACCCACTCACCCTCTTACCCACTCACCCTCTTAACCACTCACCCTCTTAACCACTCACCCTCTTACCCACTCACCTTCTCACCCACTCACCCTCTCACCCACTCACTCTCTCACCCACTCACTCTCTCACCCTCTCACCCACTCACCCACTCACTCTCTCACCCACTCACCCTTTCACCCACTCACCCTCTCACCCCCTCACCCACTCACCCTCTCACCCCCTCACCCACTCACCCTCTCAGCCACTCACCCACTCACCCGCTCACCCTCTCACCCTCTCACCCACTCATCTTCTCACCCACTCATCTTCTCACCCACTCACCCTCTCACCCACTCACCCTCTTACCCACTCACCCTCTTACCCACTCACCCTCTTAACCACTCACCCTCTTACCCACTCACCTTCTCACCCACTCACCCTCTCACCCACTCACTCTCTCACCCACTCACCCACTCATCCACTCACCCTCTCTCACCCTCTCACCCACTCACCCACTCACCCACTCACCCTCTCACCCACTCACCCACTCACCCACTCACCCTCTCCCTCTCACCCACTCACCCTCTCACCCTCTCACTCACTCACCCACTCACCCACTCACCCTCTCACCCACTCACCTTCTCACCCACTCACCCACTCACCCACTCACCCTCTCACCCACTCACCCACTCACCCTCTCACCCACTCACCCACTCACCCTCTCACCCTCTCACCCACTCACCCACTCACCCACTCACCCTCTCACCCACTCACCCACTCACCCTCTCCCTCTCACCCACTCACCCTCTCACCCTCTCACCCACTCACCCTCTCACCCACTCACCCACTCACCCACTCACCCTCTCACCCACTCACCCACTCACCCACTCACCCTCTCCCTCTCACCCACTCACCCTCTCACCCTCTCACTCACTCACCCACTCACCCTCTCACCCACTCACCCACTCACCCACTCACCCTCTAATACTCTAATGCTCTGCTTTATTTATTATTCAGGTTGTAATCGATTTATTGCTTTGATTTTTTTTTTGCTTAGGAAAATGTTTGTTTCCATATTTCTGTTTTTTAAAATTCCTGTGTAACTTTGTGCCAAATTTTATCTTTTCGGAATTTGCTGATTGGCCGTTTGAGGGAGATAAGTTTTGAAATGTGCCCCCCCGCCACTCTCCATGTGAAAAGCCCGGAGTCGCCTGAGCTCGGTCAGTTTTGGGAGATTCTGAACTGAACTCAGCAACTTTCATCCTTCCTTCCCTCAGTATCCGACAGTCAATCCCATTGGGACCAAGTAACTTTCCTGCTTTGAGCAATATTCCAACCTTCTCACTAATCCCCTCTTTACCTATTGTCATCAAATTGCTGTAATGTCTCCTCCTGCTACATTGGCAGCACCATCTATACCAGCAAAGTATATCCATTTAATACCTGAGGCTCCACACAGAAATCTCCTTTCTGTTCTCTATTCAGCCCCACCCTTTCTCTGATGACCCTATTTGTATCTCAAAGTTTCTAAAAGACCTTTGGTTCCCTCTTAAGTGTGACATAGGCCAGAATTTTACACTCTTCAGGTGGGTTCATCCCCAACCCAGAATCATGTGAAATTGTCTGAGACGGACCATCATGTCAGTGCTGACATCATCGCCCTCGTACGCGCTGTGTTATGTCAGTGCTGACATCATCGCCCTCGTACGCGCTGTGTTATGTCAGTGCTGACATCATCGCCCTCGTACGCGCTGCATTATGTCGGTGCTGACATCATCGCCCTCGTACGCGCTGCATTATGTCAGTGCTGACATCATCGCCCTCGTACGCGGTGTTATGTCAGTGCTGACATCATCACCCTCGTACGCGCTGTGTTATGTCAGTGCTGACATCATCGTCCTCGTACGCGCTGTGTTATCGTCAGTGCTGACATCATCGCCCTCGTACGCGCTGTGTTATCATCAGTGCTGACATCATCGCCCTCGTACGCGCTGTGTTGTCAGTGCTGACATCATCGCCCTCGTACGCGCTGTGTTGTCAGTGCTGACATCATCGCCCTCGTACGCGCTGTGTTGTCAGTGCTGACATCATCGCCCTCGTACGCGCTGTGTTATCGTCAGTGCTGACATCATCGCCCTCGTACGCGCTGTGTTATCGTCAGTGCTGACATCATCGCCCTCGTACGCGCTGTGTTATCGTCAGTGGGCGTGTGCAGGAGTTGGAAGTGTGTCCGGCGACAATTAAGCGGCAATTCAGCCCTTTAAGGAGCCAATTGTCAGCGGTTTTACATGGCCCGTCCACTTTTACAGTTGGTGGATGGGCCAATCGGCCAAGCGGCCTTCGCAGTTTCACTACAAACTCATCCAGGGCGGGATAAAATGTCCGCAGTTAAATAAAATAAAAGAAGACATTTGAGGGATGAGTGTCAGGTGCTTGAATCTGCAGTATTGACACCGTTTGCAGCACTTTACTGACCTCATTTCATTTTTACAGCACTGCAGCCCCTGAGGCAGCTCCACAGCAGCTCTCAGGCTTCAGGAAGCACCTGCCCCCACCCTCTCCCCGCCCCCAACTCAGGTTTTCCTGCTCTCCTGGCCCCTGAATGGGAATTGTGTCTATTCTGTACCTGACCCTTCTCCTCTTCAAACCCTCCATTTGCTGATTGACCTGATAATCGATGTTTGTAACTCATCTCCAGGACCTCCCTCATCTCAGGTCAGGCAGCATTAGGTCAGGGGGCACCAGGTCAGGGGGCACCAGGTCAGGGGCATCAGGTCAGGGGCATCAGGTCAGGGGCATCAGGTCAGAGGGCATCAGGTCAGGGGCATCAGGTCAGGGGGCACCAGGTCAGGGGCATCAGGTCAGAGGGCATCAGGTCAGGGGGCACCAGGTCAAGGGCACCAGGTCAGGGGGCATCAGGTCAGGGGCATCAGGTCAGGGGCATCAGGTCAGAGGGCATCAGGTCAGGGGCATCAGGTCAGGGAGCATCAGGTCAGGGGCATCAGGTCAGGGGCATCAGGTCAGGGGCATCAGGTCAGGGGCATCAGGTCAGGGAGCATCAGGTCAGGGAGCATCAGGTCAGGGGGCACCAGGTCAGGGGGCACCAGGTCAGGGGCATCAGGTCAGGGGCATCAGGTCAGGGGCATCAGGTCAGGGGCATCAGGTCAGAGGGCATCAGGTCAGGGGCATCAGGTCAGGGGCATCAGGTCAGGGGCATCAGGTCAGGGGCATCAGGTCAGGGGGCACCAGGTCAGGGGCATCAGGTCAGGGGCATCAAGTCAGGGGCATCAGGTCAGGGGCATCAGGTCAGAGGGCATCAGGTCAGGGGGCACCAGGTCAAGGGCACCAGGTCAGGGGGCATCAGGTCAGGGGCCACCAGGTCAGGGGCATCAGGTTAGGGGGCATCAGGTCAGGGGCACCAGGTCAGGAGGCATCAGGTCAGGGGCATCAGGTCAGGGGGCATCAGGTCGGGGGCACCAGGTCAGGGGGCACCAGGTCACTCCCGTTCCTTGCTACCTGTTCAGTCGTCCACTCCAGTGTCAATATTGAGAGGTCCTTCATAGCTCATGAAACACACTGTGCAAAGCATCAACTCTGTCCCTGCAAACTGTTCCTCAGCACTATGTCATGTGAATTCAAAAAGCAAACACTTTGATATTAATAAACTTCCTCAACACATTCTGCAAATATCAGAAACTTGGAATGTTCCAGAAACAGATTCAGGTCATCATTTCACTTCAGAAGAACAGTTTATAGAGAAAAGGGGTGAATTCCCATGGACAATGTACCTGTGACACAATCCAGATAGAAGAGCAGAGAGGGAGGGAACAAGGAGAGGGGCTGGAGGAGGGGATGGAAGAGATGGGGAGAAGGAGGGGGACAGAGGAGGGGAAGGATAGGGAGGAGAGAGGGAGGGGGAGAGGGAAGAGGAGAGAGGGAAGGGGAGGGGGAGGAAGGGGGATGGAGGAGGGAAGGGAGAGGAGGGGAGGTGGAGGGGGAGAGGGAAATGGGGAGGAGAGGGGGAGGGAGTGGAGTAAGGGGAGGAAGAGGGTAGTGGGAGAGAGGAAATGGAAGGGGCGATGGTGGGAGAGGGAGGAGGAAGAGAGGGCAATGGAGGAGGTTCAGCAATGCAGGTTGTTTGTGTTTAGTTTCTGTTTGTAATCTATTGAGATTTTGCCAAAACTCCCCTTTAACACGGAGTGTCCGTGTCTCTCTGTGTTTCTTCATTTCTTAGGTGTAGTCCAATAGTAAGAGTTTCTTCAGCATTTCCCTGTATCCAGTCATCAAAACCCATCCCCTATCCAATCATTGAGTAAGTTCATGCCTGTATATTTACCCAGGAGAATGTACTGTGTGGGTCGCTGGCACATCCGCCCTCACACCTTCCTCTCCCTCCCAGAAACATGATAGGGTCCCCCTTGTCCTCACTTATCACCCCACCAGCCTCCGCATTCGAAGGATCATCCTCCGCCATTTCCGCCAACTCCAGCATGATGCCACCACCAAACACATCTTCCCTTCACCCCCCCGGCGGCATTCCGTAGGGATCGTTCCCTCCGTGACACCCTGGTCCACTCCTCCATCACCCCCTACACCTCAACCCCCTCCCACGGCATCTTCCCATGCAACCGCAGAAGGTGCAACACCTGCCCCTTTACTTCCCCTCTCGTCACCGTCCAAGGGCCCAAACACTCCTTTCAAGTGAAGCAGCATTTCACTTGCACTTCCCTCAATTTAGTCTACTGCATTCGTTGCTCCCAATGCAGTTTCCTCTACATTGGAGAGACCAAACGCAGACTGGGTGACCGCTTTGCGGAACACCTTCGGTCTGTCCGCAAGCATTACCCAAACCTCCCTGTCGCTTGCCATTTCAACACTCCACCCTGCTCTCATGCCCACATGTCCGTCCTTGGCCTGCTGCATTGCTCCAGTGAAGCTCAACACAAACTGGAGGAACAGCACCTCATCTTCCGACTAGGCACTTTACAGCCTTCTGCCCTTAACATTGAGTTCAACTATTTCAGACCATGAGCTCTGCCCTCCATTTTGAATTCCATCTCCCACCCCCCAAGTGCCAGTCTGTATTTTGTTCTCATGTTTTTGCTTTCAGAAAGTGCTGACCTTTATTCTGCTATTAAAATAGCTACTCCGGACCAACACTTTGTGTCTTTAACACTATCATTACCACTTCTGCATTGTTTCCATTTCCTTTCCTTGTGTTCCTTGACATCTTTGTCATTTGATCCCCCAGCCCTCTAACCTTTCCCTGCCTCTTTTGCTCCACCTGCCCCTCCCCCCTTTTGTTTTTGAACAGTATTAAACCCATCACCTTCCTACCTCTCTTCAGTTCCAAAGCAGATTCATATTGGACTCAAAACATTAACTCTGTTTTTCTCTCTCCACAGAAGCTGCCAGATCTGCTGAGGTTTTCCAGCACTTTTTTTTAATTTCAGACCTCCAGAGCTTGCAATGTTTTGCTTTTATTAAAGTGAGAAACGCCCTTGAGTCTGGGGGTCTCTCACAGGATTTTGGACTCCTCCTGTGCACAGGTTCAGCCATTCATCCCAGACAAGGCCTGAACTTTACATCATCTCAATGAAATGAGAATGGAACTTGAGTTCAGGAAATTGCCACAACATCAGTTCAAATCCCAGAAAAGTCAGTCAATTAACCATCACCTGTCAATATACACTGGGGCCCAGGCTAAATGGGCTGAATGGCCTCTTTCCTGCTGCCTTGTTCTACAATAGCTAAAATCCAAAACAGGCCCCATCAGCTCTGAGATTGAGATAACAATTTGATATGAATCTATCTGCAGCTCTGGGGCAATCTGATTTTAATGGTTGTTAACAGTGAAGGGAACACTGGGATTGCTCTGATGATGGTGAGGACGAGGAAAGCAGCAACCGAGGGTCAGAAAGATTAACCTTCTCTCGAGATGAGATCTTGTGTTTCAGATGTGTTCACTTGGCTTGGCTTGTGCTCTGGCTGACAGGGTAGGCCACTGGCTTGTGCTCTGGCTGACAGGGTAGGCCACTGGCTTGTGCTCTGGATGACAGGGTAGGCCACTGGCTTGTGCTCTGGATGACAGGGCAGGCCACTGGCTTGTGGTCTGGATGACAGGGTGGGCCACTGGCTTGTGGTCTGGCTAACAGGGTAGGCCACTGGCTTGTGCTCTGGATGACAGGGCAGGCCACTGGCTTGTGCTCTGGATGACAGGGCAGGCCACTGGCTTGTGGTCTGGATGACAGGGTAGACCACTGGCTTGTGCTCTGGATGACAGGGCAGGCCACTGGCTTGTGGTCTGGATGACAGGGTAGGCCACTGGCTTGTGGTCTGGATGACAGGGTGGGCCACTGGCTTGTGGTCTGGCTGACAGGGTAGGCCACTGGCTTGTGCTCTGGCTGACAGGGTGGGCCACTGGCTTGTGGTCTGGCTGACAGGGTAGGCCACTGGCTTGTGCTCTGGCTGACATGGTGGGCCACTGGCTTGTGGTCTGGCTGACAGGGTAGGCCACTGGCTTGTGCTCTGGCTGACAGGGCAGGCCACTGGCTTGTGCTCTGGCTGACAGGGCAGGCCACTGGCTTGTGCTCTGGTTAACAGGGTAGGCCACTGGCTTGTGCTCTGGCTGACAGGGTAGGCCACTGGCTTGTGCTCTGGCTGACAGGGTAGGCCACTGGCTTGTGCTCTGGCTGACAGGGTAAGCCACTGGCTTGTGCTCTGGCTGACAGGGTAGGCCACTGGCTTGTGCTCTGGCTGACAGGGTAGGCCACTGGCTTGTGCTCTGGCTGACAGGGTAGGCCACTGGCTTGTGCTCTGGCTGACAGGGTAGGCCACTGGCTTGTCTTGGCCCGGTGGCTGTGATTGATGGAAGATTGATGGTAGCAGATAGTCCAGTGAGATACTGGGCCCTGGGTGTGTTATTGAAGGGTTAACTTAGCCCATCACCCTGCTCTCCTCAAACTCCACCAATTACAGCCATGGAGGTGGGAACAATCGCTAAGCAGGAAGCCTGAACAAGAGATAAATATCATTAAACTCATGGACATGGTTCTGCTGTGAGTCCAGACAAACACCATTGGCTGATGTCAGGCTGGAGATTACCTGGCGACAGTAATAATCTTCATACTCTGGCTGGTACTGAGCCATTGGCGCATTCTCCATACACAGTCCATCCTCTAATAGATCATCACACTCTGTGAAGAAAAACACAATCACAATGAGACATGATCATGGGAGGCAGTTATTGAGCTGAGATAGCTAGTTCCTGTCCTCTAGCACGATTACCAGTGAAATACCCAACAAGTCACAGAAGAAACTCAACTGATCAGCTGCGGAAACCTTGGTCTATTCTAAACTCCAGATTCCAAACATTCCCCTGGTGGGTCACCCATCTTCCATCCTCCATCAGCCGATAGTGAACTTGCAGAGTCCTGTTCACAACCCAGGCCTGCCTTTGAATTCTGGTCACTGGCACATCCTCGATTTCCCTCACTCCACCATTGGTGGCCGTGCATTCAGCTGCCTGGGCCCCAAGCTCTGGAATTCAATCCCTAAAGCTCTCTCTGCCTCTCGACCCACTTTCCTCCTTTATGATGTTTCTAAACCTACACGTTTGATTAAGCCTTTGGTCAACTGACATAAACACCTCTGGTGGCTCAGTGCCAGACCCTGTTTCCCAATGGCTCTGTGAAGCACCTTGGGGTAAGTTATTCTGCTCAAGGTGCAGATAACTATACGTTGATGTTGTTGAAAAGGCCAAGAGGAAAAGTGAAGCAAACAGGAAGGACAATGAGGAAAGACCAGCGCCACAATCCACACACCAAAAAATCAAGAAGAAACAGTGGAGGTTCTGTCGATAAACCGGCAAACATAGGGTCAGAGTGACGGAATTGCCGGTGACTGACTCTCACTGGGGTACAGTTCCACACACACTGATCTCACTGGGGTACAGTTCCACACACACTGACTCTCACTGGGGTACAGTTCCACACACACTGACTCTCACTGGGGTACAGTTCCACACACACTGACTCTCACTGGGGTACAGTTCCACACACACTGACTCTCACTGGGGTACAGTTCCACACACACTGACTCTCACTGGGGTACAGTTCCACACACACTGACTCTCACTGGGGTACAGTCCCATACACACTGACTCTCACTGGGGTACAGTTCCATACACACTGACTCTCACTGGGGTACAGTTCCATACACACCGACTCTCACTGGGGTACAGTTCCACACACACCGACTCTCACTGGGGTACAGTTCCACTCACACTGACTGTCACTGGGGTACAGTTCCACACATAGACTGACTCTCACTGGGGTACAGTTCCACACACACTGACTCTCACTGGAGCATGGGTTCCACACACACACTGACTCTCACTGGAGTACAGTTCCACACACACTGACTCTCACTGGGGTATGGGTTCCACACACACTGACTCTCACTGGGGTACAGTTCCACACACACTGACTCTCACTGGGGTACAGTTCCACACATACACTGACTCTCACTGGGGTACAGTTCTACACACACTGACTCTCACTGGGGTACAGTTCTACACACACTGACTCTCACTGGGGTACGGGTCCCACACACACCGACTCTCACTGGGGTACAGTTCCACTCACACTGACTGTCACTGGGGTACAGTTCCACACACACTGACTCTCACTGGGTACAGTTTCACACACACTGACTCTCACTGGGGTACAGTTCCACACACACTGACTCTCACTGGGGTACAGTTCCACACACACTGACTCTCACTGGGGTACAATCCCACACACACTGACTCTCACTGGGGTACAATCCCACACACACTGACTCTCACTGGGGTACAGTTCCACACACACTGACTCTCACTGGGGTACAGTTCCACACACACTGACTGACTGGGGTACAGTTCTACACACACTGACTCTCACTGGGGTACAGTTCCACACACACTGACTCTTACTGGGGTACAGTTCCACACACACTGACTCTCACTGGGGCACAGTTCCACACACACTGACTCTCACTGGGGCACAGTTCCACACACACTGACTCTCACTGGGATACAGTTCCACACACACTGACTCTCACTGGGGTACAGTTCCACACACACTGACTCTTACTGGGGTACAGTTTCACACACACTGACTCTCAATGGGGTATGGGTCCCACACACACTGACTCTCGCTGGTTCCCATTGCTTCTTCCCCCATCCTCTTCCCTCTCTGTTCTTCAACCCCCACATTCTTCATTCCAATACCCCTCTTGCCCACCTAACCCCAGATCCAGTCCTTACCTTTCATGGCAAAGATTCCATGACAGAATTCCTGGAAGCTGATGCGTCCTAGATTCCTTGGGTCCAGGTACTTGGCCACTTTCTGCAGCTGTGGACAGAGTTGGTATTAATATCCATTTTCCGTGTACTCAAATCCATACCACTACACCCAGGATAACACCATCAACAAAGCAGCTGAACAACATCCATTGCCCCTATTGAGCCCAACACTCATTAGCAGGGCAAACCGATCATCTGGAATACAACACACGGCAATTTCCTTTTCTCACCACATCAGTACTCGACACATCGCCCCTTCCAATGGGTTAGATACAAAGCAAAGCTCCCTCTACACTGTCCCCATCAAACACTCCCAGGACAGCTACAGCACGAGGTTAGATACAGAGTAAAGCTCCCTATACACTGTCCCCATCAAACACTCCCAGGGCAGGTACAGCACGGGGTTAGATACCGAGTAAAGCTCCCTCTACACCCTCCCCATCAAACACTCCCAGGACAGGTACAGCACGGGGTTAGATACCGAGTAAAGCTCCCTCTACACCGTCCCCATCAAACCCTCCCAGGACAGGTACAGCACGGGGTTAGATACAGAGTAAAGCTCCCTCTACACTGTCCCCATCAAACCCTCCCAGGACAGGTACAGCACGGGGTTAGATACAGAGTAAAGCTCCCTCTACACTGTCCCCATCAAACAGTCCCAGGGCAGGTACAGCACGGGGTTAGATACAGAGTAAAGCTCCCTCTACACTGTCCCCATCAAACACTCCCAGGGCAGGTACAGCATGGGGTTAGATACAGAGTAAAGCTCCCTCTACACCGTCCCCATCAAACACTCCCAGGACAGGTACAGCTTCGGTTTGTTTTGACATCACTTTCGGAAAGAATATGCTAATGAGTAAGTAGCCAGGATGTGACCATGTGACCAGCAGCCATTGTTGAGAGGAGCTTTCAGTTTAGCTAGCAGCATGTGGGGGGTGAAGGAATCACAGCTGTACCTTTCCTGTTAACAATAGCTGTTGAATCTTTATAATAAATCTGTCTGCTGAGCAACCCTCTACTACATCTTCAAATAAACCAAGCCTACGTTTAGTTTAGCAGTCCTGTGTGAAATTGGTAAGTTTGTGTTAAGCAAGCATAGAAATATAACATGGTGACAGCGGTGGTTCCTCTTAAACAAAGTGATAAAGATTTGAAGATTACAGGAATAGCGACAGACTCCTGTACAAAGGCTGTATATGCACTGGAGACTTGGGGAGGCAGAGTCCCTCTACAGACAGCGTTTTACAGAGCAGTGAGTACCAGGTTTGTGGGATAGCTGGATTGGTGGTGAATCAGGAAGTCCATCTTGAGTTGGACAGTACAAGCCACAGAGCGACTGGAACAGCCTCAGGTGCCATTTCCTGTGCAATAGACAGAAAGCAGACAAAACAGGTAAAGCCCGAGCTCCATCCAAAAATAAAGAGAGAAAGATAAACCAGGCAGCAGCGCATTGCTGAATCTCCCCACAGAGTAGAGAAGCTCCAATTCCCTACTCATCGATAGCATTTAGGAAAGACTGGAAATATCAGGAAGATGACCACCAAATCCCCCAGCATGAATTGGAAGGGTCTCAGATGTCATATCCCAATCTTGACTTTTTAAACAAAGGTTGGAGCGGTTTTTTTTTAGATTTATCCATCACAGAACTGAATAAACAAGTGGTGAAAATAAAGACAGCCATTGGAAATGGGGGGTTGCACAGAGACAACACTTCAGGCCTGTCTGAGGGGGATCAGGAGGATCCTGCCAAGCTGTGGAACCTGCTGTAGGATCAGCTTCGTGTAAAGGAGAAGTGTCAAATACATCATTTCGAGCTAATGGCTCACAGACAGCAGCCACAGGAATCAATTGATCAGTTTGTCATCAGATGCTGTGATAAGGGCAAGGAGTGCGATTTCTCAGAAGCTGAGCTGCCTGAACAGACAATGGAGCTTCAAAACCAACTGGAGCTTTGCAAAAACAGCTTTGGGGAAAAAGGTCATGATATTGACACATTGCTAAAAGATAGCAGGAAATATGAAGCCATTGTAACTGGACAACAACGCCTGCAAGCAATAGATGCAACTTCCAGTGTTGGCAGAGTCACCAGGACACCTAAAGGCAGCAAGTGGTGAGGGAAGTGTGGACACCTGCCCTCACAGTGAAGCTGTCCTGTGTAAGTTATGTGGTGTTAAAGACACTGGGCTTACCAATTAGGAAATCTGGCTCCAGGGGTGTGAGCTGAGTTAAAATGTAACCAAACAAAACGTATGTGCAGCAAGTGCACCAGAGACCCACATAGTCACCAGCACATACATCACAGTGAGACAGAGCAGGAGGAAGATACACAGCAGAAACTCCTGCAACCAGAAAATGAACATTGTCATCATCACAGTGTGTGTGTGGATGGTGTCACACAGCTTGAGGCTTTTGCTACCATCAGCATCATATGCCCAAAAAAAGTGGGAAACACAGACTCACAGCCAAAGTCAACACAGGAGTGAATGTGAACATCTTCACACTCACAATCCTGAAGGATCTGAATCTGGATCATTGGACGTCAATGATACAACCTACGGCAGACTAACTGGGTACAATGGCTCACCCATTCATCACACTGGTACATTGACATTGAAATGCAACTACAGCAAGTCTCCATGGAAACCACAAGTAATCTGCCTGGTGGATATGAGCAGAACAGTAGCCACAGGGTTACTGGCGTGTATGGAACTCAATATTGTGACTATACATGAGATCACCAAGATACCAATCGCAGTGCAAGAGGCCAAGAATAATAACATTGGGTCTGTCCATGACTTACAACAGATGTACCTGGGCAGATTCGATGCAATGGGGAGCTTCAGAGGTGATGCTATACTGCACCTCAGAGAAGATGCAATTCCATCGATTGATCCTCCTAGAAAGTGCCGTGTGCACAAACAAGAGAAGCTAAAGAGTGAGTTGGATGACGTAGAGTGTAACGGTGTTATCTGTTGTGTGCATTACCGACTGACACAGTTTGATCATGTGTGTATTGAAAAAAGGTGGTACAATCCACTTCCAGCCAAGAGGTTTAAATCTCGCTCTAAAGAGGTGCCCACACAAGATTCCAACATTAGACGAATTGAATTCCAAATTCACAGGAGCAAGGTTTTTCCCCAGGTTGGATGTAAAGCACGGATATCGGTCGGTTCATTTGGCAGAGGGATCTCAGGAAATCTCTACGTTCAGGACACCATTCGGCAGATACTGATTCCAGAGATTACCCATTGGCTTATCCATCAGTCAGGATCTGTTCCAGCATCACATGGACAGAATCACAGGAAATATCCCTGGACGCGTGTGCAACATCGATGATATCGCGGTGATAGGTAAAACCAGAGAAGAGCGTGAGCGATATCTCCGCAGCCCACTGGCAGCAGCTTGTTGTGAAGGACTCGTCTTCACCAGGAGGAAAGGCCAGGTGAATGTGGATCAGATTCACTTTCTCCGCTCCATTTATCCCAGTTCCAGGATCCGTCCTGACCCAAGCAAACTGGAAGGTGTACGGCACAAGCCTACTCCCCAGGACAAAGAGGGACTTGCAGAGATGCCTCAGGCTTTTCAGCTTCTCAGCACCGTACATAGCCAGCCTCGCTGATAGGGCAACATCACGTAGAGAGCTGCTGAGGGAGGATGTTCTGTGTGGGCGGCAGGAGGACCATCAACAAGTGTCCGATTCACTCAGACAGGCGTTGTCGGGAGAGACAGGTGTTCTATAATACCATGGCCCAAGAAAGGAAACGGTCTTAGAGGTTGATCCATCTCAGAAAGGGTTAGGAGCGCATTATGCAAGATGGAAAACCAATTGCATTTGGTTCCAAAATGTCTGTCACAAATACAATCCAATTACTCGAACATAGAGCGTGAGACACACACTCTGGTGTTCAGTATCACAAGATTCCGTATGTACCTATTTGGTAAATGATTCATTGTGGAAACTGAGCACAAGCCATTGGAAATGAATTGGAGCTCGAGCCATTCTGGATACGTCACCCAGACAACAGCAACTCCTGATAACACAGGGCTACAACTTCAAAGTCTGTTACAAACCGAGTAACAACATGGTTACTTCAGACACACTGAGCAGCTACCCAATCCAAAACTAACTGTGGATATTTCACTAGGACCTACAGGGAGGCAGAGTGGATATCGATGTAGAAGCTGTACTCAAGACCAACCCGGTGAACTTTGGTCAACACAAGTGCAGCCAACTACAGGATGAAACAGCAAATGACGCCCGACTGAAGGCACAATGGAGACTCATAGCACAGGGCTGGTCTGGTACGATTTATGAAGTGCCAGACACCCTCAGATAATTTTGGTTGTACAGAGATGAACGAGGTATTTCAAGAGACGTGGATTTCAAGGGAAAACAGGTGCTTTTACCTGGAGCTTTTCACCTGGACAGATTGTCACAGTTACACCAGGGGCAGGTGGGAATAGAATGAACAAGGTGCTTGGCAAGGTAAGCTTGGTATTGACCAGGGATCAACAATATCAAGAAGATGGTGAGGATGTGTGAAGCATGTCAGAGACACCAGCCACATCAACACACAGAATCTCGACACCCTCACAAAGTTCCATTGTACCCTTGGGCTAAAATCCCAACAGATTTATTCACTATCCATGGCAACGACTTTGTCCTCGTCACTGAGTACTTTTCCAAGTTTCCAATCGTCAGACAATTGAAGGATACCTCAAGTGCATCCATGCCGGACACAGTGAGTTCAATTTCAGTTTGTTCAGTACTCCTGAAGAGATCATATCGGACAATGGGCCTCAGTAGACTGCACACCTTCAGGGACATTGTGCTAAATGGAGCATAAATCATGTGACACTATCCCAGATCCAACAATATCACCAAGTGATTGGTCCATGCTGCTAAGTTATTGATCATTAAGTACAAGGAAACAAAACAAGATCTCCGTATTGCCAAGTGACATTGGGCTTACTGTCACCAGCAGAAATCATGTTTGGGAGGCTGGTTAGGACAATGTTGTTAAAAGCTGTCACCTGTCCCATTCTCAGAGATACAGGAGACACTTCTCGAGAATCAAGGGAGGATGAAGGCAGGTGTACAGTTGACATGTAGGTGCTGAATGGCCTAGTCTGCAGCACGTAGGACAAAACGTCCAATCACAGATCCTACCCAGGGAACTTGGTTACCCACAGAAGTATCCAAAGTGTTCAATCAGCCTAGATCCTATGAAGTCACAACATTGAATGGAGCAGCAATAAGGAGGAACAGAAGTCGGCTGTGGGAATTGTATAACTGTATAACACTGAGCAATCCAACTGTGACTAAAACACATCCAAAGGTGGGCCCAGAGTGAAATTGTGGAGACAACCATGAAGACAATCAGCAATCTGACAATACACAAGGTACCAACACACCAAAAAGTCAAGAGCCCAGCTGATAAGTCCAGGGGCAGAATCATCCCAGATTTACACAAAGTGGGCGTGGGTAGTGGGCGTGAAGGAAGATGTTTTACCCACTGGCCACAATGGTGAATTTTCACACTCTATCGTCCCATTCCCACCTGATTAATTACGCAGCCACAGGAAACATACCGGATTGCAGGGGGCGGCCTCCGATTGGCCTGCTACACCGTTACATCATCGCTCCCTCATGCAGGACACCATATTTAAACTGCACACACACTTCTCAATGCTCACAGCCCAGGAGGGCACCGGTGAAGCCATGACCCCAAAAGCCAAGAAGAGTGCAGCCCCCCCGATTCAGTGACGCATCCCTGGGGCGTCTTATAGACACTGTGGAGCCTGCCTTGATGTCCTCTACTCCCACTCTTGCCCCAGAAGGCCCATCGGTCTCACCACTCCGGCTCAGGAGGCGGTGGCAGAGGTGGTCAGTGCCAATGCTGCACACAAGATGTCAGTGGGTAACACTGCCCGCCATTGATGGGCAGAATGGACATTCGCAATCTCATTTCACGACAGTGTGAAACGGATTTTTGGCCTTCTCACCCTATTGTCCACTCACCACTGCCTTGATGCTAACTGCCTACAGGACCAGACAGTTCCACCCTAGATCTCAGGAAGATCAGATCATAACGACATTCCAGGCGATTGTTAAATCACCAAACATTAGACAGACTCTTAACCTCGTCAATTCCTAATCCTTAAACTCTTGAACAGGGATTTACTTTGTGTGTAAATAGTTATTGCAATTACCCTAATGTATATGTATTTTTACGCTTAATGTTTGCAATGTTATCTTGGGGAAGAAAGGAGTGTTGTGATATGGATTTACGAGAGAATATGCTAATGAACAAGTAGCCAGGATGTAAACCATGTGACCAGCAGATAGTGTTCAAAGGGACTTTCAGTTCAGCTAGCAGAACGTGGAGTGAAGGAATTCCAGCTGTACATTCCTGCTCACAACAGCTGTAGAATTTTACACCAAATCTGTCTGCTGAGCATCTGGAATAACATCTTCAAATAAACCTATGTTCAGTTTGCCAATCTCATTTGAGATTGGTAAACTCATATTAAGCAAACATAGAAGTACAATGGGGTTAGATACAGAGTAAAGCTCCCTCTACACCGTCCCCATCAAACACTCCCAGGACAGGTACAGCACGGGGTTAGATACAGAGTAAAGCTCCCTCTACACCGTCCCCATCAAACACTCCCAGGACAGGTACAGCACGGGGTTAGATACAGAGTAAAGCTCCCTCTACACCGTCCCCATCAAACACTCCCAGGACAGGTACAGCACGGGGTTAGATACAGAGTAAAGCTCCCTCTACACTGTCCCCATCAAACACTCCCAGGACAGGTACAGCACGGGGTTAGATACAGAGTAAAGCTCCCTCTACACCGTCCCCATCAAACACTCCCAGGACAGGTACAGCACGGGGTTAGATACAGAGTAAAGCTCCTTCTACACTGTCCCCATCAAACACTCCCAGGACAGGTACAGCACGGGGTTAGATACAGAGTAAAGCTCCCTCTACACTGTCCCCATCAAACACTCGCAGGGCAGGTACAGCACGGGGTTAGATACAGAGTAAAGCTCCCTCTACACTGTCCCCATCAAACACTCCCAGGACAGGTACAGCACGGGGTTAGATACAGAGTAAAGCTCCCTCTACACTGTCCCCATCAAACACTCGCAGGACAGGTACAGCACGGGGTTAGATACAGAGTAAAGCTCCCTCTACACTGTCCCCATCAAACACTCCCAGGACAGGTACAGCACGGGGTTAGATACAGAGTAAAGCTCCCTCTACACTGTCCCCATCAAACACTCCCAGGACAGGTACAGCACGGGGTTAGATACAGAGTAAAGCTCCCTCTACACCGTCCCCATCAAACACTCCCAGGACAGGTACAGCATGGGGTTAGATACAGAGTAAAGCTCCCTCTACACTGTCCCTATCAAACACTCCCAGGACAGGTACAGCACGGGGTTAGATACAGAGTAAAGCTCCCTCTACACTATCCCCATCAAACACTCCCAGGACAGGTACAGCACGGGGTTAGATACAGAGTAAAGCTCCCTCTACACTGTCCCCATCAAACCCTCCCAGGACAGGTACAGCACGGGGTTAGATACAGAGTAAAGCTCCCTCTACACCGTCCCCATCAAACACTCCCAGGACAGGTACAGCATGGGGTTAGATACAGAGTAAAGCTCCCTCTACACTGTCCCTATCAAACACTCCCAGGACAGGTACAGCACGGGGTTAGATACAGAGTAAAGCTCCCTCTACACTATCCCCATCAAACACTCCCAGGACAGGTACAGCACGGGGTTAGATACAGAGTAAAGCTCCCTCTACACTGTCCCCATCAAACACTCCCAGGAGGGTACAGCATGAGCTGAGATACTCAGTTGGACGATAGCTCAGTAAAACTATGGAACTGGTGCTGTTTGGGTGCCGGCTCCATCCTGTACAAAACTGAGAGTAAATGTTTTGTTTATAATCTCTAAACCTTTCCTGAGTAACTTCAGTATGAACTATCTGTACCCAATCCTAGCAATTAAACAAAATCAACCAGGCACCAACTGAAAGAAATGAAGTGAGGAATTATCCAGGACATTTGCAGATAATTTATCGATTTTTCAAGCTCTGCGACCATTCACTGACCCGTCTGCCCATCTTTATATTCGCCTTGCACCTGAAGCTTTCATTGCCTGTCTGTCCCTCTTATAACTTATTCTTCATTCCTCCTGCTTGAACCCTATTCTCTGTAATAATTTGGTGTTTCTGTAATCGCTGTGCTCACCTACCTTCCCACCTCCCAAATATAGTCTAGAGCTGGATCACACCCCCTCCTCATTATTCTAGAGCTGGATCACACCCCCTCCTCATTATTCTAGAGCTGGATCACACCCCCTCCTCATTATTCTAGAGCTGGATCACACCCTCCTCATTATTCTAGAGCTGGATCACACCCCCTCATTATTCTGTCAGCTCTCACATGCTTTCTGCTCACATTCTATCACTACTTCACCTGGCTGCTCCGACATAACCAGCAGCTTTTTCGAGGGCTCTACCTGCCTGTCTCTCTGGATATGGAGCAGTACCATGTGTCAGTGCCTTGAAGCCAGTGTGAAGAATGCTGTGACTGGGTGATAATAATATTCCCGCTGAGCGCTGCTGCTTATGTCAGTTACATGAATTAGACACTGGGAGGAATCATCCCAGATTTGCACTAAGTGCGGTAGCGGGCAGGTAAATGTTATTCTACCCGCCGGCCGCAATGGCGGGTTTTCACGCTGTGTTGTTCCAAACCCGCCTCATTACTGATGTATTCCCAGGAAATACTCCATTTCCATGGTGGGCAGGTTGTCATTCACACGCCACACCATCGCCTCGCCGCTTCATCACACCCGGCACCACAGTTAAAGTTCAGCCACGCTCAGGGCTCCCAGCCCAGGACAGCCCCGAGAGGCAGGAAGACTGCTGCCCATGAGAGCCTTTTGGACACTGTGGAGGTGGCTGTGATGTCCTCTATCCCCACTCCAGCCACAGGAGGGGCAGTTACATCACCGCTCCGGCTCAGGAGGTGGTGGCAGAGGTGGTCAGTGCCAATGCTGCACATAAGAGGTCGGCCATCCAGTGCAGAAAACGGATAATGATCTCATCCGTACTGCCAGGGTAAGGCAACCATCTCATCACTGGAAACTCACACACTCACAAGCCCATCACACATTCACTGGCATCTCACTCACTGCCAGCTCAAGGGACATCACCACTCACTCTCTCACACACACCCTCACATCTCCATCTGGCCTCATCTCCTCTGGAGCCTGCCTCCTCAGCCCTCACCATCTTGAGGCCACTTATACAGATCAACATGTGCCCCCCACACACACCCTGGGATACCCTCCTTCCCCAGTACAGCCCTCGCCCTGCAGCCTCTTCCCTTACCTGAGGCCACTTCTCCCCCTTCCCCAAGTAAGCCCCAGCCCTGCAGCTATTGAAAAGCCATCCCCCCTGCCTTACGGCTGGTCTGGTAGTTACAGACCTGCCGGTGAGCCCCCACTAAAAGTGATATGGTGCTGCCTGCGAAGCCTGGCACTGATGACCACGAGTGCTGCCCGAAGCCAGGTGGGCAAACACACCTCGAAATCCTGAGCGACGTGCAGCTCACCAGGCGCACGCCTCATACATGCTATTGTCGAACATGGTTTTCTGGCTGACGCAGTAGGGGATGATTCTGGTGGGCTGGCCTCATAACGATACACTGATTCCCGACCTCCGATGGTGGGGACACAGCCCACCATCAGCGGGGTGAGCGGGTGGTCACAAACTGGTTTCATGCAGTCAGGAAACCAATCACATCATATTGCCCACTTACACCACCAAACATGCCCCAAGGTCGGTGGGCAGGGAAAATCCCGGCCCGTGTGTTGGTGGTTTTGCTGGTCTGTGGTAACTGCACTCTTTATAGAGGAGCCATTGCTCGATTTACAGGTCAGGAACAGAGAGACCTGGGACTGTTTTCAAATAGTAAACCAGACCCTTGGCTAATTTCATCCCCAAAGCTGGTTCAGTTTGTTTCAGGTAAGAGGTTAAAATATTAAAAATCTGAACCAGGAACCAAATCCACCCATTTCCAGTTTAAACAGCTAACAGCTGTCAGGAGATTTGTCAGTCAATAAAATCTTTTACTGAGACCGTGAGGCTCTAGTATCAGCAGATTTAACCAGGTTTGTTGGTAAAATGGGTTAGAGTCAGAGACTGGGGGGGTGATGTGGTTTAAGAGGTTAATTCTAGCTGTGTAATATCATCAGACACTATGTACATCATCACCAGGAGTGATGCAATGTCACGTGAGCCTGTTGTCTCTTGTACAGCCTCACGGTGAAATGTAGTCACTGTTAGAGATGTTCCAATAAAAGTTTGTGTTTTCTTTATCTTAACAGACTCTGCAAATATTCTGCACCAGCGCAGCAAATACCAAGAATATTATAGATTTAGCTGGATTGCTCCCGTTAACCCAGACTGGCCACGTTTCCCAGGGATCAGGTCAGTGTTTCTCCAGCACAGCCCGGCCACCCAGCAAACTGGCTTGGAACCTCACCCCAACCCCACCCCCAGACCCCACCAAACTGACCCGCCCCAACCCCACCCACCAAACTGACCCGGACCAACCCCACCCCAACCCCCACCAAACTGACCCACCCCAACCCCACCCCCAACCCCCACCAAACTGACCCGCACCAACCCCACCCCAACCCCCACCAAACTGACCCACCTCCAACCCCCACCAAACTGACCCGCACCAACCCCACCCACCAAACTGACCCACCCCAACCCCCACCAAACTGACCCGCACCAACCCCACCCACCAAACTGACCCACCCCAACCCCCACCAAACTGACCCGCACCAACCCCACCCACCAAACTGACCCACCCCAACCCCCACCAAACTGACCCGCACCAACCCCACCCACCAAACTGACCCACCCCAACCCCCACCAAACTGACTCACCCCAACCCCACCCACCAAACTGACCCACCCCAACCCCCACCAAACTGACCCGCACCAACCCCACCCACCAAACTGACCCACCCCAACCCCCACCAAACTGACTCACCCCAACCCCACCCACCAAACTGACCCACCCCAACCCCCACCAAACTGACCCGCCCCAACCCCACCCACCAAACTGACCCACCCCAACCCCCACCAAACTGACCCGCACCAACCCCACCCACCAAACTGACCCACCCCAACCCCCACCAAACTGACTCACCCCAACCCCCACCAAACTGACTCACCCCAACCCCACCCACCAAACTGACCCGCCCCCACCCCACCCACCAAACTGACTCACACCAACCCCACCCACCAAACTGACCCGCCCCCACCAAACTGACCCGCCCCAACCCCACCCACCAAACTGACTCACACCAACCCCACCCACCAAACTGACCCGCCCCCACCAAACTGACCCGCCCCAACCCCACCCACCAAACTGACTCACACCAACCCCACCCACCAAACTGACCCGCCCCCACCAAACTGACCCGCCCCCACCAAACTGACCCGCCCCCACCCCACCCACCAAACTGACCCGCCCCAACCCCACCCACCAAACTGACCCGCCCCCACCAAACTGACCCGCCCCCACCCCACCCACCAAACTGACCCGCCCCCACCAAACTGACCCGCCCCCACCCCACCCACCAAACTGACCCGCCCCCACCCCACCCACCAAACTGACCCGCCCCCACCCCACCCACCAAACTGACCCGCCCCAACCCCACCCACCAAACTGACCCGCCCCAACCCCACCCACCAAACTGACCCACCCCAACCCCCACCAAACTGACCCACCCCAACCCCCACCAAACTGACCCGCCCCAACCCCACCCACCAAACTGACCCACCCCAACCCCCACCAAACTGACCCGCCCCAACCCCACCCACCAAACTGACCCACCCCAACCCCCACCAAACTGACCCACCCCAACCCCCACCAAACTGACCCACCCCAACCCCCACCAAACTGACCCGCCCCCACCCCACCCACCAAACTGACCCGCCCCCACCCCACCCACCAAACTGACCCGCCCCCACCAAACTGACCCGCCCCCACCAAACTGACCCACCCCAACCCCCACCAAACTGACCCGCCCCCACCCCACCCACCAAACTGACCCGCCCCAACCCCACCCACCAAACTGACCCACCCCAACCCCCACCAAACTGACCCACCCCAACCCCCACCAAACTGACCCGCCCCCACCCCACCCACCAAACTGACCCACCCCAACCCCCACCCACCAAACTGACCCACCCCAACCCCACCCACCAAACTGACCCACCCCAACCCCCACCAAACTGACCCACCCCAACCCCCACCAAACTGACCTGCCCCACCCTCACCCCCATGATTTTTCTGACAGGCCCTAATTTCCAACTGTCCCAAATCTCTAACTGATCCCCTCCCGATTATTCATCCTGCTTCACTCACCCCAACTCTCCCAATCACAACTTATCCAACCACCGCATTCCCCCCACCCCCACCACCACCCCCGATATCTCCACTATCAGCAGTGACTCACCCTGACTGCCCCTGGTCTCCTACTACAGCCAAACTGTTAATCAGAGCTGGGAAACTTCAATCAAAACATACACACACCATACACTGAACCATCCATGGTGCTCAGGGACACAGGAATACCCTTTTCCCAACCAGAAACCATCATAAACCACAGACAGAGAGCCCTGTGTCAGTGGGAGGAGGATGCAGGAGCCAGGAGGTGGAGCACAGACACGGGGAGCTGAATGACAAACAGGGGGACAGGAATGCAGACTTCTGACACCGGGAGTGCAGATTGGGGAGCTGAATGAGCAGAGAGACAGGGTTGTGGAGTGCACACACACGGAGCATGGGCACATGGACCACAGACACACGGAGCATGGGCACACGGAGTGTGGACACGCAGAGCACGCACGCACGGAGTGTGGACACGCAGAGCACACACGCACAGAGTGTGGACACGCAGAGCACACACGCACGGAGTGTGGACACACAGAGCACACACGCACGGAGTGTGGTCACACAGAGCACACACGCACGGAGTGTGGTCACACAGAGCACACACGCACGGAGTGTGGACACACAGAGCACACACACACGGAGTGTGGACACGCAGAGCACACTCGCACGGAGTGTGGACATGTGGAGCACAGACACAAGGAACATGGACACGCAGAGCATAGACATCTTCATTGATGTGAGCCTCGAACCTGGAGACCCCATTGATCATTGGAAGACGATGGCACCATCAATGCAGATCTCCATTGTCTCACCAGGGTGCCTGGCACAGTGACAGTGTGATGACTTTAACTAATGACATGTCCATCTTCTCCCTTTTAGGTTCACCAGCAGGCGTTCGATCTCCGGACCCTGAAGGGCCGCCCCTGATAATGGAGGACCACCGGGCGTCATTTGCACCTGCATCACATCCGCTCTCTGAACCAGGCACCAGCGCAAATACCAGCATCTCGGTGGGCATTAGGTCAGCGGCTAGTATCTCGGTGCACACTGGTGAGGGCACTTCACACTCGCTTGAGGTGCAGCTGGAGGCAGAGAGTGCCCAGGGTGCCGGCAGTCAGGGGACTGCTAGAGACCAGGGGAATGCTCAGTCGAAGGCTGATGATGAGCCTCTGGAGTCGTCCATTAGGCAGCAGATGCTGGATGTCCCGCGAGATGTGAGGATCTGGTGCAGATCCCTGGGGGTCTGTGTGCCACGGTCTCCGTGATGGAGGAGTCCATGTGGAGCGTGAGCACTGCATTGACCCTCATGGCCGAGCACACTGCCTCCCCCATTGAGAGAGTGGCGATTCTCATGGAGAGGCAGTTCCAGGGACAGGATTGCGCTTGGACCTGCAGCCCTCACAGGTAATGACCTCAGGTGGTCAGTGTCAGTGTGGGAGATGGATGAGGCACCCAGTATCCCAGCTAGGTGCCTGTCCATCAATGGCGAGCAGGGAGGTCCAGAGCGACCTCATGTTGGTGCACCAGCTGCCTGTTGTCTCTGCGGGCTCCTCTCAGGGAGCTCCGGGTGAGGGCAGCAGCTCCTCTGCCAGTGACCATGGCATCTGATGTGGCTGCGGGGACTGGGGAGATGCCAGTCGTGGCACTGGCCACTCCCTCCCAGGCAGGGCTCGCACAGGCTCCACTGGCCAGAGTACGACCTCCCAACATCGTCACGCGCTATTTTATGCTGAAGCGGGTTGGGCATGCACACGTCTGCTCAGTGAAAACGTCTGCCCTTGGAGCACGGACACGCGGAATGCGGACACGCGGAGCACAGACAGGCAGAGCATGGACACACGGAGTGTGGATGCGCAGACACATGGAGCACAGACATGTGGAGCGTGGACATGCATGTGGGGGAGGAAAAAGAGTGGGAGAACAATAGCGATTGGGGATTCTATTGTAATAGGAACAGATAGAGATTTCTGCGGCTGCAGACGTAACACCAGGATGGTATGCTGCCTTCCTGGTGCCAGGGTCAAGGATGTCAGCACCTGTAGGACATACTGAAGGGGAAGGGTGAACAGCCAGAGGTTGTAGTCCATATCAGTTCCAATGTCATAGGTAAAAAGAGGGGTGAGGTCCTGCAAGTAGAATACAGGGAGCTAGGAAATAAATTAAAAAGCTGGACCTCAAAGGTAGTAATCTCAGGATTACTCCCAGTGCCGTGTGCTAGCAAGATCAGGAATAGGCAAATAGCCCGGATGAATGCGTGGCTGGAGAGATGGCGAAGGAGGGAGGGATTTAGATTCCTGAGGGATTGGGGCCAATTCTGGAAAGATGAGACCTGTACATGCTGGATGGGTTGCACCCCAGCAGGACCGGGACCAATATCCTCACAGGGGTATTCGTTAGTATTGTGGGGGAGGGTTTTTCTAGTGGCAGGGGCATGGGAACATGAGTGGGGAGACACAAGAGAGGGGAACAAAGATTGAAATGAAAGACAGAAAGTTAAAAAGCAAAAGTGGAAGGCAGAGGAAACGGAGGCTTGCAGCAAATAGGGCCATTGGACAAAGAAATATGTAAAAATACAGTCTAAAGGCACTGTATCTGAATGCACAGAGCATTTGCAATAAGGTAGACAAAATTAACAGCGCAAATCGATGTAAATGGGTATGATATGATTGCGATTACAGAGACGCCGCTGCAGGGTGACCAAGGCTGGGAACTGAATATCCAAGGGTATTTGATACTTAGGAAGGACAGGCAAAAAGGAAAAGGAGGTGGTGTGGCATTGTTAGTTAAGGATGAAATCAGTGAGAGACGATATTGGCTCAGAAAATCTAGATGTAGAATCAGTCTGGGTGAAGCTAAGAAGCAACAAGGTGTGTAAAACATTAGTGGGAGTTGTCTATAGGCCTCCAAACAGTAGAGGGAAGGTAGGGGATGGTATTAAACAGGAAATTAGAGATGTATGTAACAAGGGTGCTACAGTAATCATGGGTGACTTTAATCTACATATAGACTGGGCAAACCAAATTAGCAATGATACTGTGGCAGATGAATTCCTGGAGTGTGTACGAGATGCTTTTTAGACCAGTATGTCGAGGAACCAACTAGGGAGCAGGTATCCTAGATTGGTTTTTGTGCAATGAGAAAGGGTTAATTAATAATCTTATTATGCAGGGCCCTTTAGGAAACAGCAACCATAACATGATAGAATTCTTCATTAGGAGGGAAGTGAAGTAGTCCAATCTGAAACAAAAACAAAAAATGCTGGAAAAGCTCAGCAAGTCTGACAGCCTCTGTGGAGAGAGAGAGACAGAGATAACGTTTCGAGTGAAGAAGTTCTGAAGAAGAGTCATACGGACTCGAAACGTTAACTCTGCCTTTCTCTCCACAGATGCTGTCAGACCTGCTGAGTTTTTCCAGCAATCTTTGTTTTTGTTTCAGATTTCCAGCATCCGCAGTATTTTGCCTTTATCTTAGTCCAATCTGAAACTAGGGTCCTGAATCTACACAAAGGAAACTATGAAGGGATGAGGCATGAGTTGGCTAAGATAGATTGGGGAATTTCATTAAAAGGAACAGATGTATACTTTACAACAATTATACATTCCTCTCTGGAACAAAAACTCAACAGGAAAAGTGGCCCAACCTTGGCTAATAAAATAAAGTAAGGACAGTATTAGATTCAAAGAGGAGTCATATAAAGTTGCTAGAAAAAGTAGCAAACCTGAGGATTGGGAGCAGTTTAAAATTCAGCAAAGGAGGACCAAGAGATTGATTAAGAGGGGAAAAATAAGAACATAAAAGCGTGCTGTAAGAGCTTCTGTAAATATATGTGAAAGATTGGTGAGGATGAATGTGGGCCCCTTGCAGGCCGAAACAGGAGAATTTATAATAGAGAACAAGGGAATGACAGAGCAATTAAGCAACTTCTTTAGTTTTGTCTTCACAGAGGAAGACACAAGTAACTTCCCCGAAATACTAGGGAACCAATAGTCTAGTGAGGAGGAGGAATTGAAGGAAATTAGTATTACTAAAACAATAGTGCTGGAGAAATTAATAGGACTGAAAACAGATAAATCCCTAGGGCCCTATGATCTACATCCCAGGGTACTAAAGGAAGTGGCCATGGAAATAGTGGATGTGTTGGTTGTCATCTTCCAAAATTCTGTAGATTCTGGAACAGTCCCAGCAGATTGGAGGGTGACAAATGTAACCCCTATTTAAAAAAGGAGGGAGAAAACAGCGAATTACAGACTGGTTAGCCTAACATCAGTGACAGGGAAATGCTAGAGTCTAATATAAAAGATATAACAGGACACTTGGAAAATATCAACAGGATTAGACAAAGTCGACATGGGTTTATGAAAGGGAAATAACATTTAACTGGAGTTTTTTGAGGATGTAACTAGTAGAATAGATAAGGAAGAACCAGTGGATGTGGTGTATTTGGATTTTCAGAAAGCTTTTGATAAAGTCCCACATAAGAGGTTAGTGTGTAAAATTAAAGCACATGGGATTGGGGGTAATATATTGGCATGGATTGAGAATTGGTTAGCGGACAGGAAGCAGAGAATAGGATAAATGGGTCTTTTTTGGAGTGGCAGGCTGTGACTAGTGGGGTACCACAGGGATCAGTGCTTGGGCCCCAGCTATTCACAATATATATCAATGATTTGGGTGAGGTAACCAAATGTAATATTTCCAAGTTTGCTGACAACATGAAACTCAGTGGGAATGTGAGCGGTGAGGAGGATGTTAAGAGGCTTCAAGGTGATTTAGGCAGGTTGAGTGAGTGGGCAAATACATGGCAGATGCAGTATAACATGGATAAATATGAAGTTACCCACTTTGGTATGAAAAACAGAATGGCAGAGTATTATTTAAATGGTGATAGATTGAGAAATGTTGATGTACAAAGGGACCTGGGCGTCCTTGTACACCAATCACTGAAAGCAAGCATGGAGGTGCAGCAAACAGTTAAGGAGGCAAATGGTATGTTGGCCTTCATTGCGAGAGGACTTGAGTACAGGAGCAAGGATGTCTTACTGCAGCTGTACAGGGCCTTGGTGAGACCACACCTGGAGTATTGTGCGCAGTTTTGGTCTCTTTACCTAAGAAAGGATATACTTGCCATAGAGGGAGTGCAGTGAAGGTTCACCAGACTGATTCCTGGGATGGCAGGATTGTTGTATGAGGAGAGGTTGGGCCGACTAGGCCCTGTATTCACTGGGGTTTAGAAGAATGAGAGGGGATCTCATTGAAACGTATAAAATTCTGACAGGGATGGACAGACTGGATGCAGGGATGATGTTTCCTCTGGCTGGGGCGTCTAGAACAAGGGGTCACAGTCTCAGGATACGGGGTAGACCAGTTAGGACTGAGATGAGGAGAAATGTCTTCACTCAGAGGGTGGTGAGCCTGTGGAATTCTCTACCACAGAGGCTGTGGAGGCCAAGTCACTGAATATATTTAAGAAGGAAATAGATTTCTAGGTTTGAAAGACTACAGAGGGTACGGGGAGAGAGCGGGAGAATGGCGTTCAGATAGAGGCTCAGCCATGATCATATTGAATGGCAGAGCAGACTCGAAAGGCCAAAGGCCTACTCCCGCTCCTAATTTCTATCACGGAATCGCAGAATTTTAATGGCACAGAAGGAGGCCATTCGGCCCATCATGTCTGCACCGGCTCTCCAAATTAGCTTTATGGCCTAGTGTCATTGCCCTGCCATTTCCCTGTATCCCAGCACATTGTTTCTATTCGAATAATCATCTAAGGCCCTCTTGAATGCCTCGATTGAACCTGCCTCCACCACACTTCCAGGCTGTGCATTCCAGACCCGAACCACTCGCTGTGTGAAAAAGTTTTTCACATCACATTTGCTTCTTTTGCCAATCACTTTAAATCTGTGCCCTCTCGTTCTTGATCCTTTTACGAGTGGGAACAGCTTCTCCCTATCTACTCTGTCCAGCCCCCTCATGATTTTGAACATCTCTATCAAATCTCCTCTTAACCTTCTCCTCTCCAAAGAGAACAGTCCCAACCTCTCCAATCTATCTTCTTAACTGAAGTTTCTCATCCCTGGAACCATTTTTGTAAACCTCTTCTGCACTCTCTCCATTGTGTTCACATCCTTCCTATAGTGTGGTGCCCAGAACTGTACACAATACTCCAGCTGAGGTCTGATGAATGTTTAATATAAATTCAGCATAACCTTCCTGCTCTTGTACTCTATGCCCCTATTAATAAAGCCTTGGATACTATACGCTTTATTAACTGCTCTCTCCACCTGTCCTGTCACCTTCAATGATCTATGCACATATACACCCAGGTCTTTCTGCTCCTGCACCCCCTTCAAAATTTCACCCTCATTTTATGTTGTCTGTCCATGTTCTTCCTACCAAAATGGCTCACCTCCCACTTCTCCACATTGAACTTCATTTGCCACTTATCAGCCCACTCCACCAACTTGTCTATGTCCTTTTGAAGTTCCATGTTTCTATCTTCAGCTGTACAAGGGGTAGGAGGAAGATTGGGAAACTAACAGTGAGAGGATACTTGATAGGGGAACAGACAGACATAACCATGGGCGCAGATGTGAATCCAGGATGGTTTGTTGCCTCCCTGGTGCCAGGGTCAAGGATGTCACTGAGTGGCTGCGGGGCACCCTGAGGGGGTAGGGTGATCAGCCAGCGGTCCTGGCCCACATCGGTACCGGTGACATGGGTAGAAAGAGGGATGAGGTCCTGCAGGCAGAATTTAGGCAGCTGGGGAAGAAACTAACAAGCAGAACCTCAAAGGTAGTAATCTCCGGATTCCTCCCAGCTCCATGTGGTAGTAACGATAGTGAAGATGAACGTGTGCCTGGAGAGATGGTGCTGGAGGGAGGATGTTAGATTCCTGTGACATTAGGACCGGCTGAGGGAGATGGGACATGTACAGGCCGGGCAGGTCACACCTAAGCAGAGCTAGGACCAAAATCGTGGCAGGGAGATTTAGTCCTGCTGGAGAGAGTTTCAATGAAATTGGTTTGGGGATGAGAACCTGTATATTCAGAAGGCAGGAAATGCGAAAGCAACAATGGAAAGTCAGGAAACAAAAAGAACAACAAAGGAGGTGGTCAGTGATGAATGCGAAATAGTTTAATGCAAGGAGTCTAGTGCATAAGCAAACGAGCTAAGGATTGTACCAGAGCTATTACTGACACATGGCTTCAAGAAGGGCAGGAATGGCAGCTCAATATTTATGGTGTTTTTATTCATTCATGGGATATGGGTGTCAATGGCTGGGCCAGCATTTATTGCCCATCCTAATTACCCTTGAGCCCCTGAGAAGGTGGTGGTGAGCTGCCTTCTTGAGCCGCTGCAGTCCATGTGGTGTAGGTACACCCACAGTGCTGTTAGGGAGGGAGTTCCAGGATTTTGACCCAGCGACAGTGAAGGATGGTGAGTGGCTCGGAGGGGAACTTCCAGGTGGTGGTGTTCCCATGTGTTTGCTGCCCTTGTCCTTCTAGGTGGTAGTGGTCGTAGGTTTGGAAGGTGCTGTCGAAGGAGCCTTGGTGATTACACGGGTGAAATGAAAAGGATAGTTAAAAAAGCAAAGAGATGACATGAAAAATAATGCAAAACAAAATCAAGAAAACCCAAAGATATTTTCTAAATATATCAAGACCAAGGAATGAACTAAAGAAACAGTAGGGTTAGATGCAGAGTAAACCTCCTGCTACACTGTCCCCATCAAACACCCCCAGGACAGGTACAGCACGGGGTTAGATACAGAGTAAACCTCCTGCTACACTGTCCCCATCAAACACCCCCAGGACAGGTACAGCACGGGGTTAGATACAGAGTAAAGCTCCCTCCACACTGTCCCCATCAAACACTCCCAGGACAGGTACAGCACGGGGTTAGATGCAGAGTAAACCTCCTGCTACACTGTCCCCATCAAACACTCCCAGGACAGGTACAGCACGGGGTTAGATGCAGAGTAAAGCTCCCTCTACACTGTCCCCATCAAACACTCCCAGGACAGGTACAGCACGGGGTTAGATACAGAGTAAAGCTCCCTCTACACTGTCCCCATCAAACACTCCCAGGGCAGGTACAGCACGGGGTTAGATACAGAGTAAAGCTCCCTCTACACCGTCCCCATCAAACACTCCCAGCACGGGGTTAGATACAGAGTAAAGCTCCCTCTACACTGTCCCCATCAAACATTCCCAGGACAGGTACAGCACGGGGTTAGATACAGAGTAAAGCTCCCTCTACACTGTCCCCATCAAACATTCCCAGGACAGTTAACTAAGGAAATAGTCGGACCAATCAGAGAACATAAAGGCAATTTTGTCTGGAGGCAGAACACATGGGCATGGCTCTTAATGAATACTTTTGTCCATTTTCACAAATGTGGTGGACAATGTAGAGATTGTAGTTACGGAAGTGGAGTGTGAAATATTGAATGACTCAAACAAATTGCGAGAGGAACTATTAAGGGGTTTAGATCTTTGGACAGATAGCTTAGGCTGTAGAAGTGTATCTCAGGCTGCTGAAAGAAGTAAGGGAGGAAATAACAGAGACTGGCTATTCATTTTTCAATCCTCTCTGGCTACAGCTCTTGTGCTGGAGGATTGCTAATGTTGTACCACGGTATAAAAAGGAAGGAAGCGATAGAGCAAATAATTACAGGACAGTCAGCCTAAACTCTGTGATGGGCAAATTATTTGAAAAATTCTGAGGGCAGTCTAAATCATTTATAAATACACAGATTAATGAGGGACAGTCAGTATGGTTTTGTGAAGGGAAAGCCGGGTCTGACTAATGGATTGAATTCTTTGAGGATGGTAACGAGGAGGGTCGATGAGGGTAGTGTGTTTGATGTAGTCTATATGGATTTTAGTAAATTCCCAGATGACAGAGTGATCAGTAAATGGGATCCAAGGGAAAGTGGCAATTTGGATAAAAGCTGGTCTGGTGCAGGAAGCAAAGGATAATGGTCAATGGGTGTTTTTTGGACTGGACGACTATTTCCAGTTGGGTGTCACAGGGCTCAGTATCAGGTATTCGGAGTAGTCGGAGGAGGTGGGGGGCCATTTAATTGAGGTGTATAAAATTATGTGGGGCCTGGAAAAATGATTAGGAACAACATTGAAGAGAGGTCAATAACTGGGGGGAAAGGTTTAAAATCACTGGCAGAGGAATTGGAGGGGAGTTAAGGTGATATATTTTCACCCAAAGGGTGGTGGGATCTGGAATTCACTGCCTGAAAGGGTGGTAGAGGTGGAAAGCCTCAGCACATTTTTAAAAAATACTTGAATATGCACCGGAGGTGCCATAAACTACCAGACTATGGATCAAGAGCTGGAAATTGGGATTAGACTGGAAAGCTCTTTCTGGGCCAGCACAGGCACAATGGGCCAAATGGCCTCTTTGTGTGCCGTAAATTTTCTATGGGCAGAATGTTACGGCCCCTTCGCAGTGGGGGTGGGGCTTTAAAATGCGGCAATCTGTTTAAAATGTGGCGAGCTGTTTAAAATGCGGCGAGCTGTTTAAAATGCGGCGAGCTGTTTAAAATGCGGTGAGCTGTTTAAAATGCGGCGAGCAGTTTAAAATGCGGCGAGCTGTTTAAAATGCGGCGAGCTGTTTAAAATGCGGCGAGCTGTTTAAAATGAGGCGAGCTGTTTAAAATGCGGCGAGCTGTTTAAAATGCGGCGAGCTGTTTAAAATGCAGTGAGCTGTTTAAAATGCGGTGAGCTGTTTAAAATGCGGCGAGCTGTTTAAAATGCGGCGAGCTGTTTAAAATGCGGCGAGCTGTTTAAAATGAGGCGAGCTGTTTAAAATGCGGCGAGCTGTTTAAAATGAGGCGAGCTGTTTAAAATGAGGCGAGCTGTTTAAAATGAGGCGAGCTGTTTAAAATGCGGCAAGCTGTTTAAAATGCGGTGAGCTGTTTAAAATGAGGCGAGCTGTTTAAAATGCGGCGAGCTGTTTAAAATGCGGCGAGCTGTTTAAAATGAGGCGAGCTGTTTAAAATGCGGTGAGCTGTTTAAAATGCGGCGAGCTGTTTAAAAGTCCATTGACTCTGAAGGGATCCTGAAATCCCACCGGCATAAAATTCCACCCTAAATTTCTATGATACAGGGTCATGGATAGAGATCGGGGCAGTGGGATTAGTTTTAAATTGTTCCAGTAAAGATCAGGTTGACACACAATGGACCGAATGGCCTCCTATGTGTTCAGTTGTCTAGGATTCTAGAACATATATCTGATTTAAAGGAGCACCTTCAGAGAACGACACCTCTTGGAATAAGTCAGATGTTAGTGAATATTGTTTGGGATGTCTGGCAGCATCGGTGGAGAAGAAAAGAGTTGACGTTTCGAGTCCACATGACCCTTCAACAGCAGTTTTAAGCCCTTTTAAGCAGCTCTGTTGAAGGGTCACGTGGACTCGAAACGTCAACTCTTTTCTTCTCCACCGATGCTGCCAGACCTGCTGAGTTTTTCCAGGTAATTCTGTTTTTGTTTTGGATTTCCAACATCCGCAGTAGTTTTTTGTTTTTATTATTGTCTGGGATGTGATGGGCCAGGACAGTGAGAGATTAGTTCTCAGCCTGGGCTCTGTTAAAGACAGACTGACAACTGTTTTCACTGTAATTCTTTGCAATATTGTGATCAGCTGCACTATCCTGAGAGAATGTTTCAAAAACATTAAGAAAAACAAAGTGAGAATTGCTTTTCATTCATTCCTGGAATATGGGTGTTACTGGCCAGGCTGGTATTTATTGTCCATCCTACCGCACCCCCCCCCCACCCCCCCCCCCCCCCCCCCCCCCCCCCGCCCCCCCACAATCGATACAACTGAGTGACTTCTTAGGCTCCCTCGGAGTAAGTTCTCTACCTCTTGATGGAGGTGTGCCTGGAGGTTTGGTCATGTGATATTTGATCACGTGATACATGACGATGCCACACTAATCCACTGTCTATAAACGTTACCTTTGTATAAAGGTCAGGTCTGTTGGAGTTGAGTATTTTAACATACGAACATACAAAATAGCAGCAGGACTAGGCCATTCGGCCCCTCGAGCCTGCTCCACCATTTAATAAGATCATGGCTGATCTTCTTGTGTTTTGATTTCCACATTCCCAGCCACTTCCGATAACCTTTGTTCCCTTGCCTAACAAGAATCTATCTACCTCTGCCTTAAAAATGTTCAATGACCCCGCCTCCACCATCTTCTGAGGCAGAGATTTCCAAAGCTGCACAACCCTCTGAGAAAAAATTCTCTTCATCTCTGTCCTAAAAGGGTGACCCCTAATTTTAAAACAATGCCCCCTAGTTATGGACTCACCACCAAGAGGAAACATCCTTTCCACATGCACCTTGTCAAGGCTGTTCAGGATCTTGTGCACTTCAATCAAATCACCCCTCACTCTTCTAAACTCCAGTGGAAACAAGCCCAGGCTGTCCAACCTTTCCTCAAGACAACCCACTCATTCCAGGTATCAATCTAGTAAACCTCCTTTGAACCACCTCCAATACATTTACATCCTTCCTTAAATAAGGAGACCAAAACTGCACACAGTGTTCAAGATGTGGTCTCACCAGTGCCCCATAAAACTGAAGCATAACATCCTTACTTTTATGTTCAATCCCTCTCGTAATAAAGGATAACATTCCATTAGCCTTCTTAATTACTTGCTGTACCTGCATACTAACATTTTGTGACTCATGCACTCGAACACCTAGATCTCTCTGTATCTTGGAATTTTGCAGCCATTCTCTGTTTAAGTAATACTCTGCTTTTTTATTCTTCCTGCCAAAGTGAACAACTTCACATTTTCCCACATTATACTCCATCTGCCAGATTTTTGCCCACTCATTCAACCTACCTATCTCCATCTACAATCTTCTTATATCCTCTTCACAACATACTTTCCTATCTATCTTTGTATCATCTGCAAATTTAGCTCCCTGCCTTCACTTCCCTCATCTAAGTCATTGATATAAATTGTAAAAAGTTGAGGCCCCAGCACAGACCCCTGTGGGACTCCACTCGTCACATCCTGCCAATCAGGAAAAGACCCATTTATGCATACTCTCCATTTTCTGTCAGCCAGCCAATCTTCTATCCAGGCTAATACATTACCCCCTACACCATGAACTTTTATTTTCCACAATAACCTTTGATGTGGCACCTTATCAAATGCCTTCTGGAAATCCAAGTACAGCACGTCTACAGGTTCCCCTTTATCCACAGCACATGTTACTCCTTCAAAGAACTCCAATAAATTTGTTGAACATGAATTCCCTTTCACAAAACCATGTTGACTCTTCCCGATTACCTTGGAGTTTCTCTAAGTGCCCAGCTATAACCTCCTTAATGATCATTTCTAACACCTTCCCCATGACAGATGTCAAGCTAACTGGCCTATAGTTTCCTGTTTTCTGCCTGCCTCCCTTCTTGAATAGAGGGGTTACATTTGCTACTTTCCAGCCTGATGGAACCTTTCCAGAATCTAGCAAATTTTGGAAAATTAACACCAATGCATCTACTACCTCATTAGCCACCTCTTTTAAGTCTTTTAGTCTTTTAAGACCCGACGGTGAAGTCCATCAGGACTCACAGACTTGTCAGCCCACAGCTCCATCAGTTTGCTCAGTACCGCTTCCCTAGTGATTGTAATTTCACCAAGTTCCCCTCTCTCTTCCACCTCCTGATTTACAGCTATTACTGGAATGTTTTTTGTATCCTCTAGAGTGAAGACAGAAGCAAAATATTTGTTCATTTCATCCGCCATTTCCTTATTATCTACTATTAACTCCCTATTGTAACTCTCTAGAGGACCAACACTCACTTTACTTATTATTTTCCTTTTTAAATACCTGTAGAAACTCTTGCTATTAATTTTTACATTTCTAGCTAGCTTCCTCTCATACTCTAATTTCTTACTCCTGATTAACCTTTTAGTCATTCTCTGCCATTCTTTATATTCAGACCAATCACCTGACCTGCCATTCATCTTTGCGCAGTTATACGCTTTTTCCTTAAGTTTGATGCTTTCTTTAACTTCTTTAGTTAACCATGGATGGTGGGCTCTCCCCTTAAAATTTTCCTTTATAATAGGAATATAATTATGCCGAGCATTCTGGAAAATCCCCTTAAATGTCTGCCACTGCTTCTCCATTGATCTATCCCCTAGCCTTGTATCCCAGTTCACTTTAACTAGCTCAGCTTTCATGCCCACATAGTTGCCCTTATTTAAGTTTAAAATACTAGTCTTAGGCCTACTCTTCTCCCTTTCAAACTGGATGTAAAATTCAATCATTTTGTGGTCACTGCTACCTGGGGGTGCCTTCATTATGAGGTAATTAATTAATCCTGTCACATTACACAATTCCAAGTCTAATATAACCTGCTCTCTGGCTGCTCTAAGAAATTCTCTAAAGTATTCCATGAACTCCTCATCCAGGTTACTACTGCCAATCTGATTTTTCCAGTTTATATGTAGAATAAAATCACCCATGATTATTGCTGTCCCTTCATCACAAGCACCCAATATTTCTTGTATATTTTGTCCTAAATTGTGGTTACTGTTAGGGGGCCTGTAGATCACTCCCACTAGTGACTTCTTTTCCCTCCTATTCCTCATCTCCACCCAAACCGATTCTATATCTTGATCTCCTGAACCAAGGTCATCTCTAACTATTGCACCAATGCCATCCTTATCAACAGTGCTACCCCTCCACCTTTGCTTAGCTTCCTACGTTTATTGAATATCATATAGCCCTCAATATTCAGGGCCCAATCATCGTCATCCTGCAGCCGTGTCTAAGTAATGGCCATCATATATATTTACTTCAATGGTGTGCTATCAATCCATTTACTTTGTTATGAACGCTACATGCATTCAGATAGAGCCTTCAGTTTAGTCTTCTTGTTATCTTTGTAACATCTAGTCTTGACTATTGGTGTATTCTTAGGTTTTAACTCTCTGTCCCCTCCTGCTATTCTATCACCCTCATTTCACATATTACTATTATGATCTCCTGCCTTGAATCTACCCCTTGATTTGCCACATCTAACCAAGTTTGATCCCTCATCCCACCCCCTTGTTTAGTTTAAAGCCCTCTCTACTTCCCTAGTTATGCAATTCGCAAGAACATTCGTCCCAGCACAGTTCAGGTGTAGACTGTCCCAAAGGTACAGCAACCACTGTTTGTCCTGGATCACCTTGGTGTCCAAAAGTACCTACATTCCACAGCTGCAACATAACACCTATACCTACCATTGTTATTTATGTTATTTAGTTAATTTAATTACTCACTTAATTAACTTAGAATAATTCCTATGCATACTACACCTCTTTTCCCCGTGCACCGAATTCCCAATAATTCCCAATTATTCCCATAATTTAGCTCCTTACTCATGAATCACTCACTCACTTGTGCTGTCATGGAAGAAAGTCAAGAACCACGTGGTCACTAAGAGCAGGTGAAGAACGAACACAATGCCCACCATGGACATAAGAATATAAGAAACTCAAATAGGCCATTCAGCCCCTTAAGCCAGCTCCAGATCATGGTTGATCTTCTACCTCAACTCCATTTTCCCACTCTAACCCTACAACCCCTTAGTCTCCAAAAATCTATTGATCTCTGTCTTGAATATACTCAATGACTGAGCCTCCGCAGCCCTCTGGGTTAGAGAATTCCAAAGATTCACAGCCCTCTGACTGAAGAAAGCTTTCCTAATCTCAAATGGCCAACCTCTTATCCTGAGACTGTGATCCCATGATTTAGATGCACAGCCTCTCACCATCTATTCTGTCTAGCCCCTTCAAAATATTCTATCTTTCAATGAAATCACCTCTCTCCCTTCTAGATTCAAGGGAATGTTGGGCTAATCTACCCAAACTCTCCTCCCAGGACAATTCCCCATCCAGGAAACAGTCTAGGGAACATTCATTGTACTACCTCGAGGGCAAGTATATCCTTCCTTAGGTAAAGGAGACTAAAACTGTACACAGTACTCCAGGAGTGACCTCAACCTTGCATTATAGCAAGACTTCTTCACTCTAATACTCCAAACCCCTTTGTAACAAAAGCTAACATTTCATTTGTCTTCTTAATTGCTTGCTGTACCTGTATGTTGCTGTACCATCTACAAGGCACAAGTCAGGAGTGTGATGGAATACTCCCCACTTGCCTGGATGAGCGCAGCTCCCACAACACTCAAGAAGCTTGACACCATCCAGGACAAAGGAGCCCATTTGATTGGCACCACATCCACAAACATTCATTCCCTCCACCACCGACGCACAGTAGCAGCAGTGTGTGTACCATCTACAAGACGCGCTGCAGCAACTCACCAAGTCTCCTTAAACAGCACCTTCCAACCCACAACCGCTACCATCTAGAAGGACAAGGGCAGCAGATAGATGGGAACATCACCTCCTGGAAATTCCTCTCGAAGTCACTCACCATCCTGACTTGGAAATATATCGCCGTTCCTTCACTGTCGCTGGGTCAAAATCCTGGAACTCCCTCCCTAACAGCACTGTGGGTGTATCTACACCACATGGACTGCAGCGGTTCGAAAAGGCAGCTCACCACCAACTTCACAAGGGCAATTAGGGATGGGCAATAAATGCTGGCCCAGCCAGTGGTGACACATCCCATGAATGAATATATAAGAAAATTGTTAACTTTCTGTGATCTAGGTACAGGGTCACCAGTCCATTTAAATGCAAATGTTTCCCCATCTCTGGCCACAAACAAATTCTGTTTTTTATTTTTTATTTAAAAGTGGACACCTTCACACTTTCCCACGTTGTATTGCAAATGCCATGTTTCACATTGTGAGACAACTCTACAGCTCTCAATAAGCCAGACGGTCACCATTCGACACAACACAAAGTGGCAGCTGGAGACTGAATACAGTGAGATTGAGTACAGCGAGACTGAGTACAGCGAGACTGAGTACAGTGAGACTGAGTACAGCGAGACTGAGTACAGTGAGACTGAGCACAGCGAGACTGAGTAGAGTGAGACTGAGCACAGTGAGACTGAGTACAGCGAGACTGAGTACAGTGAGACTGAGCACAGCGAGACTGAGCACAGCGAGACTGAGCACAGCGAGACTGAGTACAGTGAGACTGAGTACAGTGAGACTGAGCACAGAGTGAGTACAGTGAGACTGAGTACAGTGAGACTGATCACAGTGAGACTGATCACAGTGAGACTGATCACAGTGAGACTGAGCACAGCGAGACTGAGTACAGTGAGACTGAGTACAGCGAGACTGATTACATTGAGACTGAGCACAGCGAGACTGAGCACAGTGAGAGTGAGTACAGCGAGACTGAGTACAGCGAGACTGAGTACAGCGAGACTGATTACAATGAGACTGAGCACAGCGAGACTGAGTACAGCGAGACTGAGTACAGCGAGACTGAGTACAGCGAGACTGAGTACAGCGAGACTGAGTACAGCGAGACTGAGTACAGCGAGACTGAGTACAGTGAGACTGAGTACAGTGAGACTGAGTACAGTGAGACTGATTACAATGAGACTGAGCACAGCGAGACTGAGCACAGTGAGAGTCAGTACAGCGAGACTGAGTACAGCGAGACTGATTACAATGAGACTGAGTACAGTGAGACTGAGTACAGCGAGACTGATTACAATGAGACTGAGTACAGTGAGACTGAGTACAGTGAGAGTGAGTACAGCGAGACTGAGTACAGCGATACTGAGTACAGCAAGACTGAGTACAGCGAGACTGAGTACAAGTGAGACTGAGCACAGCGAGACTGAGTACAGCGAGACTGAGTGCTTAAACAGTCGCTTGGTAATACAGACTGTGAATCTTGCTGAAAAGAGAGACATGTTGCTGAAGTTTTTCATCTTTCACTCATCAGGGCAAACACAAGAATGACAAATTTCAAACGATCACAACAATTTATACCACATGAGAAAAGGCTGCTGATTGGTTGGCAAGTCAACTCTGATTGGCTGAGGTGTTGCCATGGAGGGAACAATAGGGAACTGCAGGCTCCCCGAGCTCCCAGGTAATTCAAAAAAGGTGCAAGGTTTGAACATATTCCTTTGTCTGCAGAGAACGGGTCCCTGTGTATGAATGTGTGTCATTTCTAAATAAGATTAGGGAGATGAATCAAAAACAAAAACAGCTGGAAAAACTCAGCGGGTCTGACAGCATCTGTGGAGAGGAAGACAGAGTTAACGTTTCGAGTCCATATGACTCTTCATCAGAAGAACGCTTGACTCAAAGATTGATGTGGGAGAAATGGGTTTCAATTCGTGGGGCACTGGCACCAGTACTGGGAAAGTGGGAGGTGTTGGGATGGCCTTTACCTGAATCACCCTGGGATCAGTATACAGGTGAATAACTAGCGCTGTGGAGGTGCTTTCAAGTAAATAGTAAGATAGTTGAGGGAGAGGAGGGTTCATGTGAGTGGAGATTTGGAAAATTAAGGAGAAAGGGTAAAGCAATAGTGCAGGTTAGTGATGAGGAGAATGATAATAGGAAGGGACAGAGCACACCAACATGCAAGATCAAAAAAGACAGAATTAAAAGCTCTTTATCTGAATGCACACAGCATTTGCAACAAGATGGATGAATTGATAGCAAACATAAAAATAAATGAGTATGATCTGATAACCATTACAGCAACATGGTTGCAAGGTGACCAAGGCTGGTAACTGAATATTCAAAGGTATTTGACATTTCAGAAGGACAGAAAGCAAGGAAAAGGAGGTGGGGTAGCTAATTCAATAAATGAGATCAGAGTAGTAGAGAGAAAAATTATCTTGGTTTAGCGGATCAAAATGTAGCATCAGTTTGGGTGGAGATAAGAAATAGCAAAGGAAAGTCACTGGTAGGAGTGGTTTATAGGTCCCCCTAAGAGTAGCTACACTGTAGGACAGAGTATAAATCAAGAAATAATGGGGTTTGTAAGGAAGATACTGCAATAATCATGGGGGATTTTAATCTTCACATAGATTGGACAAATCAAATTGGCAAATGTAGCCTATAAGATGAGTTCATAGAATGTATTCGGGATAGTTTCTTAGAGCAATATATTTGGGACCAACCAGGAAACAGACTATTTTAGACTTGGTAATGTGCAATGTGGCAGAATTAATGACCTCATAGTGAAGGATTCTCTAGGTAAGAGCAATCAGAACATGGTAGAATTTCACATTCAGTTCTTTTTTTTATTTGTTCATGGGATGTGGGCATTGTTGGCTAGGCCAGCATTTATTGCCCATCCCAAAATTGCCCTTTTTTCAAAGGGCATTTAAGAGTCAATCACATTGCTGTGGGTCTGGAGTCACATGTAGGCCAGACCAGGTAAGGACTGCAGATTTCCTGCCCTAATGGACACTAGTGAACCAGATGGGTTTTTATAACAATCACCAATGGTTTCATGGTTATCATAAGACTTTTAATTCCAGATTTTTATTGAATTCAAATTTCATCACCTGCTGTGGTGGGATTTGAACCCAGGTCCCCAAAGCATTACCCTGGGTCTTGGGTATACCAGTCCAGTGAAAATACCACAATGCCACAGCCTCCCCCAGTTTGAGGGTAAGAAATTAGAGCTGAGATGAGTGTCTTAAACGTAAATAAAAGCAATTATAAGGGTATGAAGACAGAATAGCCTAAAGTGGAATGGAAAAATAGGTTAAGAGGTAAGGTAGTAGAGAAACAATGCCAGATATTTGAGGAGATATTTCATAACTCTCAACAATGATATATTCCATTGAGAAAGAACGACACTCCGAGAAGGATGCACCATCCATGGCTAACCAAGGAAGGTAAAGAAGGTATCAAATTGAAAGAAAAGGTGTACAATGCAGCGAAGATTAGTTGTAGGCCAGAAGATTGGGAAAATTTTAGAAACCAGGAAAGGATGACCAAAAAAAAGGGAAAAATTGGAGTATTGAGAGAAAACTAGCAAGAAACATAAAAACAGATAGTAAAAACACCTACAAGTATATAAAAAGGAAAAGGTAGCTAAAGTGAGCATTGGTCCCTTAGAGGATGAGTCTGGGGAATTAATGATGGGAAACAAGGAAATGGCAGAGACTTTGAACAAGTATTTTGCTTGTATTTTGCAAGTATTTTGAACAAGAAGCAACTCCAAGAATAGTAGAAAATCAAGAATTAAAAGGGGGTGGGGGAAGAACTTAAACAATCACTCTCACTAGAGAAAAATTCTGAGAAAACTAATGGGACTAAGGACTGACAAGTCCCCTGGCCTGATGATCTGCATCCTAGGGTCTTAAAAGAAGAGGCTGCAGAGATAGCATTGGTTGTAATCTTCCAAATTCCCTAGATTCTGGAAAGGTCCCAGCGGTTGGAAAACCGCAAACGTAACACCTCTGATCAAGAGAGAGAGGCAGAAAGCAGGAAATTATAGGCCAGTTAGCCTAACATCTGTCATTGGGAAAATGCTACAATCCATTATTAAGGAGATAATAGCAGGACATTTAGAAAATCATTATACAATCAGGAGGAGTTAACATGGTTTTGTGAAAGGGAAATCATGTTTGACAAATTTATTGAAGTTCTTTGAGTATGTAACAAGCAAGGTCAATAAAGGGGAACTAGTAGATGTAGCGTGTTTAGATTTCCAAAAGGCATTGGATGAGGACCACATTGTACTGTAACGGAGTTAAGAGCTCACACTATATTTTTATAAAATATGAACATTTATGAAATATGTACATATATATATATATCTCAACATAGCTACTTCCTAAAATCTTTAAAAACTGGACAAAGACTTTAAAGAGGCTGAAGCCTTGTCTGCCTGTAACCCTTAACAAAAGGAACTTTCTGGCAATATCAGAGAAGCTGATACCTCGTTATCTCTGAAGAGACGCAATCAACCTCAGTGGCTGCAGAGCTCAAACTCAAAGGGAGTTCTACAAGGGCCATCTACATTTCATATGCTATCGGAGACTACCGGTCTGCTAGGACAAAGGACGCTGCAACCTCCTTAGAAATTCTCAATGGTTGGCATGTTAACAATTACAAGAATTCAGACAAGGAATATAAATCCTTTGTCAAAGCCAAAGAGGACAGGTGGGAGTCATGTGACATGACCCTCTAGCTGGAGGAACCAATTACCCTACCTTGCTGTACTGCTAATCAGTCTGCCATCTTCCACCTAGCAAGTAGCAGTTCGGAATGAGGGCTCGGTCCAGGTGAATGCCTGGCCCCCATCTACACTGTTTCTACTGGGACTTCTGAACTTCTGTGCCACCGTCTACAAGATTAATTCATCTTTACCTGCCCATTTCATCGTGGAAGCCATCTCGATTGGAAAAGTCAAATATCCAGCATCAGTCTTCAACCTGCTGTCTCTAAAAGAATCACCACTGGGCTTTGATTCTGGACTCTGGATTCAAGTGAAATAATAATTCTTTACTCTGTGGTCTTTGCCCTTTAAATCTTTCTTTCTCTATCCCCCTCTTTATCGTTTAAGTGAAAAACGAGACTACTATTCTCATGTTTGAGTGTACGCAAATAAACTAGCCCTCTGAGTTCACCCTATCTCGGATTTCTGTGGGGTTATCAATAAAAATTGGATCACTCCAAAACTAAGGGGCTGGGAAATATGCCACCGCTAATAAAGGGAAAAGCAAATCAGAATATCTTTCTGTTTATGGATGGGTGGTGAGAGGAGAAATCAGGGCCATATTAAATTAAACCTCTTCCTGTCTGTAACAGAACCCAAAGGACAACTACCTAAAGTTGGCACTAGAATGATGTACATACCAGACAGCCCTGTGAATGGAGGGATATGACCATTGTAGGGACAGCAGGGAAAGCTCCCAGAAAAATCAAATATTGGCTAAATGTCTAAAATGATGGACAAGAGGAAAAATCAATGGACTGCCAAAATGAGGTGAAATGGTGGAAAGCAAGAAAACGCAGTGCAAGGCCCTATAGTGGATCTGGGAGTGACTCTGTCACTAAGCAATGGTCACCTAGTGGCAACAGAACCTCTGATCATGGGAGAGAGAGAGAGATCCTATAGCAGTCGTCCAGAAAGAGATAGGAAGGCAAGTAGAGGCTGCAGCTTGACTGGGCTATGGAATAGAACAAGGACCAAAGAACAATTAGGAATGCTACCAGTAGTAGAAGCTCTTATTATTGGGAAGTTTTGGTGGCTGCAAACAAATTAGAAGATAATTTAAAAAGAGGCAAAATAAAAAGAGCTGGAAAGTCAGGGGGAATTTGGTGTATTTTCTGAAGTGCCAGACAGGAGACAGCCAGCCTTATCACATAGATGGATATGTATGGAAAAAATACACCCAGATGGGACATATAAGGTGAAAGTGGGATGAGTGGTTTGGGGTTTCGAAGAGAGACTTGGAGATCGAGATGTTAAGGTAGACTCTCCCACAGCAGGAAAAGTCATCTTGAAGGTTTTCTTAGCTCTCTTAGCCACATATTCATGGGAATGTAGGTCGATTGTTATAAAAGCTGCATTTTTGCAGGGTGAAAATTTTCAAAGAGAAGTGCTATTGAAACTACCTAAAGAATTGTTGCCCCTTGGCCTGGGAAGCCAAGAAAGTGAAAATGGCAGTTAAAAGTACCCTAGCTGCAGAAACACTGGCTCTAGTAGAAGTGATAGATATGGGATTTTACTTGTCAAACATCTTGAGAGAAATCCTATACAAGGGGCATTCTGAGAAATGTTTGCCGCTTGAATGCAATGTGGATAACTGTTCTCTATGAGGTATATACATTCGACAAAGAGTGTGACTGAGAAAAGGTTAAGAATTGGCCTTGTGAGGATAAAAGAAATGTTAGAGAGAATAGAGATGTCTAAGGCAAAATCGGTCAACACGCATGTCACCAATTATCAGATTGCTTGACAAAAAGGAATGCTTGCTTGAAGAAATTATTGGAGGTTCTAGAATAGGGACATCATGTAGTGTGATGGGTTTTTTTTAAAAGCAAAAAAAATTCTCCTTGACTTATTTTGTAATTATTTGTGTGTTATAATTTTTTTGTTTAAAGAAAGAGAGGGGAATCCGTTAATGGTATGTTAATTATATTGTTAAGGTACACAGATGAAAGGCATTGTTTAATTAAGTACTTAGAGTACTTATAAAGAGAGATTGTTGGGACCTTGGGTTGCTAGGTAGGAGGCAGAAGTATGTAATGCTCAATTCTGTGAATAAACCTATTATCAAGAAAAGTATCAGTATCTAGTTTCATACTTCACCAACTGTCTTGGGATTGGAATAACATGCATCATCATTTTACACCCTTCAATGAACAACACTGCATCACCATTCTAAACCCATATTGAGAAACCGCTGAAGGGACTGGATACTGTGAAGGCTATGGGCCCTGGCAATATTCGGGCAATAGTACTGGAAAATTATCCCCCAGAACTAGCCATGCCACTTCCCAAGCTGTTCCAGCACAACCACAATGCTGGTATCTACCCAGCAATGTGGAAAATTGCCCAGGTGTGTCTTGTCCACAAAAAGCAGGACAAATCCAACCCGGCCAATTACCGCTCCACCAGTCTACTCTCAATCATCAGCAAAGTGATGAAAGGTGACATTCACAGTGCTATCAAGTGGCACCTACACAACAAGAACCTGCTCACTGGTGCTCAGTTTGGGTTCCACCAGGCTCACTCAGCTCCTGACCTCATTACAGCCTTGGTCCAAGCATGGTTAAAAAATTGAACTTGGAGGTGAGGTGAGAGTGACTGTCCTTGACACCAAGGTAGCATTTGACCGAGTGTGGCATCAGGGAGCCCTAGTTAAACCGGAGTCAATGGGATTCAGAGGGGAAATTCTCCACTGGTTGGAGTCATACTTAGCACAAAGGAAGATGGTTGTGGTTGTTGGAAGTCAGTCATCTCAGTTCCAGGACATCACTGCAGGAGTTTCTCAGGATAGTGTCTTCGGCCCAACCATCTTCAAATGCTTCATCAATGACCTTCCTTCCATCATAAGGTCAGAAGTGGGGATGTTCGCTGATGATTGCACAATGTTCAGCACCATTTGTGACTCCTTAGATACTGAAGCAGTCCATGTCCAAATGCAGCAAGACCTGGACAATATCCAGGCTTGGGCTGACAAGTGGCAAGTAACATTCATGCCACACAAATGCCAGGCAATGACCATCTACAACAAGAGAGAATCTAACCATTGCCCCTCGATATTCAATTGCATTACCATCACTGAATCCCCCACTATCAACAACCTGGGGGTTACCATTGACCAGAAACTGAACTGGCCAACCATATAAAGGTCAGAGGCTGGGAATTCTGTGGCAACCCATCTCTTGACTCCCCAAAGCCTTCCCACCATTTACAAAGCAGAAGTCAGGAGTGTGATGGAATACTCCCCACTTGCCAGGGTGAGCGCAGCTCCAACAATACTCAAGAAGATTGACACCATCCAGGACAAAGCAGCCCCGCTTGATCAGCACCACATCACCCAAATTAAACATTCACTCTCTCCACCACTGACGCACAGTGGCAGCAGTGAGTGCCATCTACAAGGTAAACTGTAGCAACTTGTCAAGGCTCCTTCGACAGCACCCACCAAACCCACGACCACAACCATCTAGAAGGACAAGGGCAGCAGATACACTGGAACACCACCACCTGGAAGTTCCCCTCCAAGTCACTCCCCACTGTCGCTGGGTCAGAATCCTGGAACTCCCTCCCTAACAGCACTGTGGGTGTACCTACACCACATGGACTGCAGCGGTTCAAGAAGGCAGCTCACCACCACCTTCTCAAGGGCAATTAGGGATGGGCAATAAATGCTGGCCCAGCCAGTGAAGCCCACATCCCGTGAATGAATTTTTAAATACCCTCAGTATCTTTGACTACGATATCGCCAAGCCACATCCAATGGAATGGGCACGAGGCTGGGTGAGGGTGTAGGGGTGAGAGGGTAAAGCTGAATGGATCAGGACGAGGTGGATGAGGGTAATGGGGTGAGAGTTTTTTGACTGGCTAACGGTGCCTGAACATTTCTAATAGTGATCGTAATATGAGTGATTTTAAACTAGAGTTTGAAAGGGAGAAACATGAAACAGCTGCTAAGATTGTAGATTTAGGTCAGGCTGTCTTCAATGGGATGAGACAGAAACTGTCCACAGTAAACTGGGCAAATAGGTTAATGGATAAAATAACAGACAATCAGTGGGAGGCATTCAGACTTGATCCAGAACCAGTTTATATCCTTCAGGACCAAGAGTTGTACTTTCCAGCAAAGGTAGTCACGGACAAATAAAGATGCAAGAAACCACATTAAACTAAAAGAAAGGCAAACAAAAATGTAAAATAAGCACAGATCCTGGCAAATGAGAAAGACATAAAGAACAGCAAAGGGGGATCAAATGGATAGTAAGAGCTACAAAAAGGGAATGTGAAAAGAAACATCCAAGGGATTTCAAAATCAACAAAAACTGTCTACAATTATATTAGGAAAAAAGTGGTCAGGAGTAATATGGCCCGTTGAAAACTGATAACAGTGATATCGTCAATGAAAATAAGGAAATGGTGGGAAAGTTGAATAGTGACTTTGCTTCAATATTTACAGTAGAGGAAGAGGTCAGCATACTGGATATCCCAAGGAAACTATTATTGAATCAGAGACAGGGGCTCACCAGAATTAACATTAGCAAAATAACAGTAATGAAGAAAATAATGGCATTAAAGTATGACAAACCCCCCAGGGCCAGATGATTTCCATCCCAGGATTTTAAAGTAAGGAGATGAGAACATTGCAGATGCTCTAACTATAATCTTCCAAAGTTCTCTCAATTCAGAAACCATTCTTTTAGATTGGAAAATTGTGCAGATCACTCTGCTATTTAAGATGGGTGAGAGAGAAACCAGGAAAATACAGGTCAGTTAGACTGAGATCTGTTGTTGGGAGATTACAAGAGTCTATAATTAAGGATAGGATGGCAGAACACCTTGAAAATGTTCAGCTGATCAGAGAGAGCCAGTGTGGATTTGAAAAGGGGTCATGCCTGATGAACCTGATCAAATTTTTTTTTGAAGAGGTGATAAAAACAGTGGACAGGTGGTGACATTATTTACATGGACTTCTAGAAGGCATTTGATAAAGTTTCTCATAAGAGACTGTTAGCTAAAGTTGGAGTTCATGGAATTGAAAGCAGATTATTGACCTGGTTAGGAAACTGGCTGTATGACAGGAGTCAGAGAGTAGGGATAACAGGCAGGTCCTTGAATTGGCAGGATGTGATTAGTGGTGGCTCATGAGGATCTATGTTGGGGCCTCAACCATTCACCATATTTATTAATGACTTAGATAATAGGATAAAAAGCCACATACCCCAAATTTACCGATGACACAAGATAGGCGGCTTTGCAGTGTAGATGGAAGCATAAAATTACAGCGATATTGATAGATTAAGTGAATGGGAAAAACTGGGACAAATGAATTTCAATGTTGAAAAATGTGAGGTCATCCACTTTGGACCTGAAAAGTATAGAACAGGATGCTTTCAAAATGGTGACAAACTACAAACAGGGATGGTTCAAAAAAATTAGAGGTTCAGGTAAACAGATCATTAAAATGTCATAAACAGGAACAGAAAATAATGAAAAAGACTAATGGAATGCTGGTCTTTATAGCTGGAGACTAGAATACAAGGAGGTTGAATCATACTTCAGCAATACAAAGACCTGGTTAGACCACATCTGGAGTTACTGTGAGCAGTTCTGGGCATCTTAGCAAGGATATATTGGCCTTAGAGGGAGCACAGTGTAGATTTGCCAGAATGAAACCTGGACTTCGAGGGTTAAATCACGAGGAGAGATTACACAAACTAGAAGGTTATGGGGAGAACTGATTGAAATTTTCAGGATGTTAATGGGAATGGATAGGGTAGATAGAGAGAAACTATTTCCGCTGGTTGGGGAGACCAGGGCTAGGGGGCAGAGTCTAAAAATTAGAACCAGACCTTTGAGGAGTGAGATTAGGAAACACCTCTCCACACAAAGGGTGGGGGAAGTTTGGAACTCTCTTCCACAAATGGGAATTGATTCTGGATCAATGTTCATTTTAAATCTGAGATTGGTAGATTTTTGTTAAGCAAAGGTATTGAGGGATATGGGCAAAGGCAGAGATATGGAGTTAGGCTGCAGATCAGCCCTGATTTCACTGAATGGCAGAGCAGGTTCTAGGGGCTGCATATAGCCTCCTCCTGTAGCTATGTGAGAGTGAGGGGTGAAGGAATGAGGGGGTGAGGGAATTAGCCTAAGGGAGTTGTGGAGGGCGAGCCTCCCTGGGTTCCTGTCTAAGAAATCGCCTTTCAATAATCTATTATCTCCCACCTAACCAGCCAGAGATTTAACTGTGTCCATGTCATTAATCGTTCAGAGAAACTAATGTCTGATTTTTCACCGAGTGAATCCTCCACATTCTAAGAGAACTGAACTGGAGGCCGAGTTTCTTTATTGAATTCTTTTCCCGGCGGGTGGGACGTTGTGAGGAGCAGATATTCCAGACTCCAAGTCCCGGGCATCACATCCCAGAAACAGCGGCTGCGGCAGCGGGAGATCCGCAGTCAGAGCAGCACCAGCCCACATACTGACAGGCAGAGAGGGCACATCGTCCCCATTAACAGGGAGGGTCCGGGCACATCGTCCCCATTAACAGGGAGGGTCCGGGCACATCTTCCCCATTAACAGGGAGGGTCCGGGCACATCGTCCCCATTAACAGGGAGGGTCCGGGCACATCGTCCCCATTAACAGGGAGGGTCCGGGCACATCTTCCCCATTAACAGGGAGAGTCTGGGCACATCTTCCCCATTAACAGGGAGGGTCCGGGCACATCGTCCCCATTAACAGGGAGAGTCTGGGCACATCTTCCCCATTAACAGGGAGGGTCCGGGCACATCGTCCCCATTAACAGGGAGAGTCTGGGCACATCGTCCCCATTAACAGGGAGAGTCCGGGCACATCTTCCCCATTAACAGGGAGAGTCTGGGCACATCTCCCCCATTAACAGGGAGGGTCCGGGCACATCTTCCCCATTAACAGGGAGGGTCTGGGCACATCGTCCCCATTAACAGGGAGGTTGCATTACATTGGGATGCTATGTCGGGCGATGCACTCACCTCCTCTCCTTCCACGAATTGCAGTCCCAGGTGGATGAAATTCTCAACCCGGAGAAATCCGCCCGTGTCTCCGGCCACTGCATCGAAAACCTCCCGCAGCTTCTGTACAAACTGGGCTAAAGATTCCTCCTCGCATTGTCCCCCTCCGTCTACATCCATGGTGAATGCCGGAGCACAGCTGCTGTTAACAAGGAGCGAAGCAGAAGATGCAGCTTGCAGCCGCCATCAGCACCAAAATCAGGGCAAAGAGAGATGGAATGACATCACAATCCGAGAGAACAGGGGGCAGCAATTCAGAGAGAGTCTGAGTAATAAACACACAGCATTAATACACACACAGCAAAGTGACCCTCAGTGATAAACACAGCATTAATAAACACACAGCAAAGTAACCCTCAGTAATAAACACACAGCATTAATACACACACAGCAAAGTGACCCTCAGTGATAAACACAGCATCAATACACACACAGCAAAGTGACCCTCAGTAATAAACACAGCATCAATACACACACAGCAAAGTGACCCTCAGTAATAAACACACAGCATTAATACACACACAGCAAAATGACCCTCAGTAATAAACACACAGCATCAATACACACACAGCAAAGTGACCCTCAGTAATAAACACACAGCATTAATAAACACACAGCAAAGTAACCCTCAGTGATAAACACAGCATTAATAAACACACAGCAAAGTAACCCTCAGTAATAAACACACAGCATCAATACACACACAGCAAAGTGACCCTCAGTGATAAACACAGCATTAATAAACACACAGCAAAGTAACCCTCAGTAATAAACACACAGCATCAATACACACACAGCAAAGTGACCCTCAGTAATAAACACACAGCATTAATAAACACACAGCAAAGTGACCCTCAGTAATAAACACACAGCATCAATACACACACAGCAAAGTGACCCTCAGTAATAAACACACAGCATTAATAAACACACAGCAAAGTGACCCTCAGTAATAAACACACAGCATTAATAAACGCAGAGCAAAGTGATTCACAGTAATAAACACACAGCATTAATACACACAGTGACCCTCTAATAAACACACAGCATTAATACACATAGAGCAAAGTGACCCTCAGTAATAAACACATAGCATTAATACACACAAAGTGACCCTCAGTAATAAACACACAGCATTAATACACACAGAGCAAAGTGAACCTCAGTATTAAACACACAGCATCAATACACATAAAGTGTTCCTCAGTAATAAACACACAGCATTAATAACCTAGAAATTCAAAAGGTTGAGGTATTGGAAAGGTTGGCTATTGTGAAGGTTGATATGTCACCTGGCCCAGATGGCTTACATCCTGGATTGCTGAAGGAAGTGGGGGTGGAGGTAGCAGAAGGTCTTGACATAAACTTCCAAGAGAAATTGTGTTTAGCCAACTTACTGGAGTTCTTTGAGGAAGTAACAGGCGCTGCAGATAAAGGGGCACAGGTGGGTGTACTGTACTTAGATTTCCAGAAGGTATTTAATAAAGTGCCACATCAAAGGTTATGTGGAAAATAAAAGCTCATGGTATGGGGGGTAATATTTAGGCATGGATAGAAGATTGACTGGCTAACAGGAAGCAGAGAGTAGGCATAAATGGGTCTTTTTCAGGTTGGAAAGATGTAACAAGCGGTGTGCCACAGGGATCAGTGCTGTGACCTCAACTGTTTACACTTTATATAAATGACTTGGATGAAGGGAGGGATGGGATGGTTGCCAAATTTGCTGATGACAGAAAGAGAGGTAGGAAAGTAAATTGTGAAGAGGACACAGGGAGGTTCCAGAGGATATAGAAAGGTTAAGTGAGTGGGCAAAAATCTGGCAAATGAAGTATAATGTGGGAAAATGTAAAATTGTCCATTTTGGCAGGAAGAATAAAAGAGAAGCATATTATCTAAATGGTGAGAGATTGCAGAGCTCTGAGGTGCAGAGGGATCTGGGTGTCCTGGTGTACGAATCACAAAAGGCTAGTATGCAAGTACAGCAAATCATTAGGAAAGCTAATAGAATGTTATCATTTATTGTGAGGGGAATTGAATACAAAAGTAGGGAGGTTATGCTTCAGTTGTGCAGGGCACTAGTGAGACCACATTTGGTGCACTGTATACAGTATTGGTCACTTTATTTAAGGAAGGGGGTAAAAGCGTTGGAAGCAGTTCAGAGAAGGTTTACCAGACTAATACCTGGAATGGGTGGGTTGTCTTATGAGGAAAGGCTGGACAGACTAGGCTTGTATCCACTGGAGTTTAGAAGAGTAAGAGGTGACTTGATTCAAACATATAAGATCCTGAGAGGTCTTGACAGGGTGGATGTGGAGAGGATGTTTCCTCTTGTGGAAGAATCTAGAACTAGGGGTCACTGTTTAAAAATAAGGGGCCACCCATTTAAAACAGAGATGAGGCGCAATTTTTTCACTCAGAGGGTCATGAGGCTTTGGAACTCTCTTCTTGAAAAGGCGATGGAAGCAGAATCTTTGAATATTTTTAAGGCAGAGGTGGATAGATTCTTGGTAAGCAAGGGGGTTTCGGGTTACTATCAGATCAACCATGAGCTTATTAAATGGGGGAACAGGCTGGAGGGGCTGAATGGCCTACTCCTGATCCTTGTTCATATCTTTCCTAGATATGGGAGGAAGTGCTAGATGATTGGAGAGTGGCAAATATGACACCCTTATTCACAGAAAGGTGTAAGGACTTTCCTAGCAACTAGAGGCTGCTTAGTTTAACATCAGTTGTTAGTTTAACTGGTTAGTTTAAAATCAATGGTGGGTAAGATTTGGAATTCATAATCAGGGAAAAATGAACAGGCATTTGGAGAGGTTTGAGTTCATTAAGGAGAGCCAGCACTGATTTGTAAATGGCAGATCATGCTTGACTAATCTCATTGAATCTTTTGGTTCAGCAACATAGAAGGTTGATGAAGGGAATTGCAGTGGATGTTGTCTAAATGGATTTTAAGAAAGTGTTTGACAAAGTGTTACACAAAAGGCTGGTTGACAAAATTAAGGCCCGTGTAATAGAAGGGTCAGTGTCTAATTAGATTTTTAAAATGGCTTTATGACAGAAAACAGAGGGTTGTGTTGGATGGCTGTTTTACAGACTAGGGGGTGGTAGACGGTGCTGTTCTCCAAGGGTCAGGCTGGGACCACTGCTTTTTTTGCTATATATAAATGACTTGGATCTTGGAATATGGAGTAAGACTTCAAAATCTGACAATGATTCCAAACTTGGAGGGATGACAAACGGTGAGGACGATATGAATCAGCTGCAACAGGACATGGATAGTCCAGCAGAATGAACGGACAAATGGCAAATGGGAATTAATATAGAGAAGTGTGAGGTGACGCACTTTAGGAGAAGGCGTGGGAAAAGACAATACAGACTTAATGGCATAATTCTAAAGAGTGTGCAGGAACAGAGGGACCTGGAGGTGCATGTGCATTGAACTTTGAAGATGGCAGGATATCTGGAGAGTGTGGCTAGCAAAGCACAAGAGATTCATAAGTAGGGGTTTTGAGTACAAAAGCAGGGAGGTTATCCTGAACCTTTATAAAGCTCTGGTTAGGCCCCAATTGGAGCATTGCATCCAATTCTGGACACCATACTTTAGGAAGAGTGTGAGGATCCTTTAGATGGTGCAGAGGAGATTTACCAGAATGGTTCCTGGGATGAGGGATTTTCACTGCAAGGTTAGGTTGGAGAAGCTGGGTTGTTCTCCTTGCAGCAAAGGAGATTGAGGAGAGATTTGGTAGAGCTGTACAAGGTTATGACAGGTTTAGATAAGGTAGATAGGGAAAAACTCTCCCCATTAGAGTACAAGTAGTACAAGTACAAGTAGCGGGGGCACAGATTTAAGGTTTTGGGCAAGAGGTGCAGCTGACGGGGGAGCCTTGGCAATGTGAGGAACAACTTTGTTAGGCAGCGGGTGGTAATGACCTGGATTTGGACGCAGAAATAATCAATGATTTCAAAAAGAAATTGGATGGACACTTGAAGGAAATAACCTTGCAGGGCTACGGGGATTGAGTAGAGAGTGGGGCTGACTGGATTGCATTGGAGGGAGCTGGCATGGACTTGATGGGGTGAATGGCCTCCTTTGGTGCTGTAAATGACTCTATGACTCTAAATCTGTTTTGTAATGCATGGTCTAAGAATGTGCCAAAACTGCAATGTAGTGATAAACTCTGCAGTGCAAAAATGTACTCTCACAACTGCTTCACTACATTCCTGATTTCTGGTTCCAAATTCGTAGCTTTCCACTATTTCTAGTGGCTTAGGGTTGAAATGTTCTTCCAGTTTGGTGGTGATTGTTTTGAATGGTACATCATTTGCATTGCTGGGAACAAGAAGATTTGTTAGCATGTTATACACTCTGGGCCGATTTTCTTTAGCAAAGTTGTTTTCTTGTGCTCAAGAACTGCCTTATTCTGAGTCTTGACCACCTTATTTTCACCTTCAAGTTCCAAAACGCTATTAGCTCTGAAAAACATGTCTATTCTTTCAATGTTCCAAAATTTCCAATGTACCCATGAGAGCAACCATATTGTCCAATTTGCAAATTCAACATTCACAGTAAACACTTTACTGTCCAAAACCAGTCCAGTTGGTGGTTGAAAATGCCCTCTTCACCAGATAAGGGATTTTAATCAGATGGGCCCTGTGGCAACCCATTTGACTGCGTAGACAGTTCCAGAGTCTGATACTTGTACTTTCATTGTTAGATGCAAGCTTTACAGCAGATCTACTCAATGGTCTTGGAAAGTTCTCGTGAGCAAAGAGCTTCTTTCTCTGAAGAAGAGTCATACGGACTCGAAACGTTAACTCTGTTTCTCTCCACAGATGCTGCTAGACCTGCTGAGTTCTTCCAGCATTTTCTGTTATAGCTTCTTTCTCTTCTTTATTTTTTTGTCTCTCCTTGTTCAACTCCACCTGCTGAAGGGTTTAGTTGGTGTTTTGGTGATCACTCTCTGCTCTGACTCGGGCTGGTTTCTACAGCAGTCTCCAGAGCACAGGGGCAAATGTCTCAACTTCAGCTACAGTGCAGCTTTAATGCGGTGCCAATTGCTCCCGCTCTTTTGGTTCACAGTGGAGCAGGCCATTTCCTGGACATGCAAAAACTCACCCTGACTCTAGTCAAACTTTCCAGGCAGTTGGGTCGATCCCAGACACGGTGGCTTCAGCACATCGATCAATTTTGTGGCATATTCCAGGGCAAAGTGAAGCAGACTGACAGTAGGTAAAGCCAGTTCACAAGAGTAAATTTTTTGCGACATTGCGTACTGCACATGCCCAGAACATTGTACCACATTAACATAATATCTGAATACATTTCCCTACTGGGGGTGAAGGTAGTGCTGGGATGGGGGATCCACTATTGGTGTAGAGCCAATGGAATGACCTGCACCCCTGGCTCTGCCACCTGCCCTCCTGGGGTCTGTCCCACCCTCTCAGGGTCTGCCTCACCCCTCAGGGTCTGTCCCACCCTCTCAGGGTCTGCTTCACCCCACCTCAGGGTCTGCCTTGCCCCCCTTTCTCTGCCTTATCCTCTTTTCTAGGTTTTCAGTCCCTTCTACTATTTCACTGTAACCCTTTACAACTCCTCTACACCCATCTTTTGATTCTTTACTTGACCCATTATCACCCGCTTGCCCCATCATCCCTTTTGTCATTTGACCTCTGCTTCCTTCCACCATCACACACCTCTCCTTTCTTCATTTCCCATCCCCCTTTCCTTGTCTGTATTCATCTCAAACTTCTTCCTGTTCTGATGAAAGGTGAAGACCATAAATGTTAACTCTGCTTCGCTCTCCACAGATGCTGAGTTGTGTCTTGGCAAGTGGGTATTACATTATCTTTTAAAGTGAAGATCTAGATGTCCACTTGGGCAAATGGCTAACTTCTGAGTCACATTGGTTATTTATCTGATACAGGGACCCAGAGTCAAACAGAACCCAAATTTCCAAGGAGCAAATGATAGCTTAGAATTCCAAACATCTGTTTGTGAGATTATCAAATGAATGGATCAGAATTCAAAGGATCCCCTTGGGCAGGTTCAAACCTCGATGCTCGACATTAAGAAAGGGGTCATGGTTTGGATAATCCCCTGTTGCTTTGTTCCTGTGTTCCACTGGATTGATGTTGGTATGTTCCATCCCATGCAAAGTGGGAATTTAATGGTATGGTCCTGGCTAGGTTGCTTTCCTTCCCACCAACTACTTGACAGGAAGAATGGCTCTTAACAACGGCAACATTTCCACAGAATAATGGTCCCCACCCACCGTAATTGGACTACATGCGGGAGAGACTGGGCCCACATCAGCACGTTAGTCTGAAGCTACCTGGCAGGGGTGATTCTGGTAGCAGGAGCCTCTCTGAGCCACCTCACACTTCCCTGTCACAGGGATTGTATCAATAGGAAGATTGAGATGTGGTGACTGAGCACAGCATAAAAATTAGCAAGGGAAATTGATGTGGTAGTAGTCACAGGAAACACCTCTTCACTCTATGGAGTTTAAATAATTTTGTATTGAGGAGCTGTGGTCTGCGGACAGCCTGTTGTCGCTCTTTACAACTGCATTTTTGAGGTTGGTGTCAGAAAACTGTAGATGGTGGATGACGGATGGTTCTGGGTATGAAGGGAGGTACATAGAGCGTTGAAGTGATTGGGTTTTGATACAGAGGGAAAGGTATAGATTGAGGACGTGAATGTCATTGGTTTGTTGACATAGATAGGTTGAAGCAAGCTCTTAACGGCTCCCAAATGTTGTAGGGCTTTGTTCTGCTGCCTCCTTGCCTCAGTCTGAACCAGCTCATCTGCAGCCTCCTGCTACACTCTACTGGGAGATCTTGCTGTCCTTGTGCAGCAAATCACAATGAGCTGGGAAGTTTGGTCAGTTTACTATCTCAAGCTGTTCCAGAGCTTCCTTGAGGATGCATGATTTCAATTACTGCTCTGACAGACACATGACCCTGGCTGTATCTCTGTACAGCTTTGGCGTCAGAGTGTCATCAATCAGATAGCTTTAATCGCAAGGTGCCAGCCCTTCACTTGCTGGGATGGTGTTTCACTAACGACTCGAGCTAATCATTGTAGGACAGTACCAAGTCTCCTGAGTAGGAGACCTTGTGATTCATGCAGGTGGCAACCCTGCCCAGAGCACCAAAGCCCTAGTCTCTGATTTATGATGCTATGCACACTGAGGAAACTTGTTATCTGCAAGAATGCACCAGTACAGAGTAGACTGAAAGATACAACAACTTGTATTTATGTAGAACCTTTGATATTAGTAGCAAAAATACCCCAAAGCCATTGACAGGCATAAGGAAAACATGACACCGAGCCAGAGGAGCTGAAGGACTAGGCAAAAGCTTAGCAAAGAGAGTTTAGAGGTTAGGGGGATGGAAAAGTTCAGAGAGAATCATGAGGCCAAGGAGAGGAAAGGCATGGGCACCAATGGTGGAATGAGCGGAGTGGGGGAGCGGTAAGGGGTGCACAAGCGGCCTGTGTTGGATTGGAACTTGGTGGGATAGGGTTGCAGTCCTGGAGGAGGTTAGAGAGATGAGGACTGGAAAAGTCAGGGAGGTATTCAAACCCAAGGATGACTATTTTAAAACTGATGTGCTGTTGGACCAGGAGTCACTGTAGGTCAGCAAGTACAGTGGGTGATGGATGAATGGGACTTGGTGCAAGTTAGGATATAGGCAGCAACTTTTGGATGTGCTCAAAGTTTATGAAGATTGCAGCCAGCCAGCTGAGTCTGGAGTTGAGTAAAGGCCAGGAAGAGGAGAACAAAGTGGGGGTGGGGGGGGGGTTACATCTTGGGGGTAATACTCCCTATGTGCACAGGCCATCCCCAAATGATGTGCCCCTTCTTCCTTCCCATCTTTGTAAAAGTTGTTTAAAAAGAGTTCTCACTCTTGCCCGCCTACCAGTGCCCAGCATTTTATGGCAGTGGAGGCGGACTGAGAGCCTTAAGTGGGCAATAATTGACCACTTAAAGGCCCTCAATAGGCCTAAGGGCAGGCACCCTCCCCACCCTCCATATTATTGCGAGTGGGTCAGGGGTGGGTTGGAAGGTGGTGAGCCAACATATTTTGCATGCCACCTGCACAAAAACAATTCAGCTTCCTGTTTTAGCATTTCAGAAATGGACAGACACAGGGAGTAGAGCAGAGAAAGAAAAACTGTGATTAGAGACTTACTCTTAGGAATAAAGAGGCAGTGGTAAACACAGGAGCTTTATTTATTGGTGGGGAGGTGGAAATTGTGAAAGATTATTTCCACTTGCCTATAAACCAGCTGGAATACATTCAGGATTAAGCATTGGAGTAGGAAGTGACATTAGAAGGAATCTTATTTTCACGCAAAGAGTTATGATGTAGACTGCATTACCATAAGGATCATTGAATCAGAGTCTTTCAGAAGAGAGCTTGCTAAAGATGTGAAAAAGAATTGAAGGATAGAGGGAATGGCTGGTTTCAATGAGAGATGTGCATAAATTCAGTAGAACCAGAGCTTGAATTACCTCATTCAGGACTGAAACTTGTGATTCTATCAAGTGGTCCCCTGCAGCTTCCATTCTGTGAAGTTGCTCCTCAGCATTGCTGCAGAGAACGATCATCTGTGCAGTCTCTCCACTCCATGGCAACTGAGTACTTCTGAAGAAGGGGGTCTCATGCTTTCCATTAGCCATGTGTGGTCAAACTCCCACCTTCACCTGTACAGCTCCAGGAACAGGTAACTTCCAGTCCAAGTTACTCCCCCTTTCCTCCCACCTATAGCCCTTAAGAATCTTGTTGGGAATAATTCAGCACAGACCCTGAGGTTCCAATTCTCAAATAATCAGCCTATTGGTTATTGTGCACTTGGCCAATAATGGGTGGAAGTGCCTGTACCAGACCAGTGCCTTGCAATCAAGGTGCAACACTTGGTTTGATTTCTCTGACCCACAATAGTACAGTAGCATTTTGTGTGGGGACAAAAGAAAATTATACTGTAAGGACCATTCCTCCCATTTCTTCCTGGAACACAGTGGCTGTTTGACTGTGGGGAATGTCACAACTGAGCCAGAGTCTGTTCTAATGTAAGACAGGTGCAGGATCAGTAACATCATGATCGCGAGCAAGGAGCTGGGTGGATTTCTCCTCCCTAGCCCAGGGTCACATAAAATCAGCAGAGAGAAGTCTGCAGATGTGACACACACACACCAAACCATATGATGCACTCAGTTCACTCCATTGTATAGTATTATTCAATATTTAAGAAATCGTTCAGTGCACAATTGTATGTAGGGGCATCGAGGAACACCAATGTCCATTGTAACAGCTTGGCAGGGGAAGGTTCAAAATATTCATTCACGGGATGTGGCCAAGATAGCATTTATTACCCATTCTTAGCTGTCCTTAGGTGGTGGTGACCTTCATTCTTAAACTGTAGTCCATGAGGTGAAGGTCCTCCACAGTGCTGTTAGGGAGTTTCAAGAACTGGCAGATAATCCAGTTAGTCTCCTAGCTGTAAGAGGCTGGACAATGGAGACTGGTGAGGGGCAGAGGAATGTAATTAATCTTGGAGAGAAATGATCAGAAACACAGCTTTTGGCACAGAGTCAGGAGGACCCTGGGTATGAATCCTGCTCCAGTCTCAGTGAATGAAGGCCTGGGGCTCTCACTCAGAATTCTGGGTAACTTCCAGCAGAATGTTCAAGTGCAGTAAGGATGGATGGGAGTGACCGTACTCACCCTGTTAGCTCATTGTACAAACCCATCAAACCCTCAGTGTTTTGGACTAATCCAATCAGTTGGGATAAAGATAGAGCTATTGCATTCACATTATGGCCTGTCAGAAGCTCACCACCACCCAAGGACAGCTCGGAATGGGTAATAAATGCTATCAACATCCTGGGGGTTACCATTGACCAGAAACTGAACTGGACTAGCCACATAAATACTGTGGCTACCAGAGCAGGTCAGAGGCTGGGAATCATGTGGCAAGTAACTCACCTCCTGACTCCCCAAAGCTTGTCCACCATCTACAAGGCATAAGTCAGGAGTGTGATGGAATACTCCCCCCTTGCCTCGATGAGTGCAGCTCCCACAACACTTAAGAAGCTTGACACCATCCAGGGCAAAACAGCCCACTTGATTGGCACCACATCCACAAACATTCACTCCCTCCACCACCGACGCACAGTAGCAGCAGTGTGTGTACCATCTACAAGATGCATTGCAGGAATTCACCAAGGCTCCTTCGACAGTACCTTCCAAACCCACGACCACTACCATCTAGAAGGACAAGGACAGCAGATACACGGGAACACCACCACCTGGAAGTTCCCTTCCAAGTCACCCACCATCCTGATTTGGAGATATATCGCCGTTCCTTCACTGTCGCTGGGTCAAAATCCTGGAACTCCCTCCCTAACAGCACTGTGGGTGTACCTAGACCACATGGACTGCAGTGGCTCAAGAAGGCAGCTCACCACCACCTTCTCAAGGGTAATTAGGGATGGGCAATAAATGCTGGCCCAGCCAGCGATGCCCACATCCCATGAATGAATATATAGGAGACTTACTCAGCCAGAGAACCAAAAAAATGATACAACACAGGAAGCCTATTTGGCCTCTCCCTCACATGATTCAAACAAAGCATAGAAAATCATCAGAAACATAAAAAACAGGAATATTAGAAAAAAAAAAAGCCTTTATTAAACAATTCACAAGGTACTACTCCACCAGAACTGCAATCTCTGAAAATATACAAGCACGACTGTTCCTGAAACCTCAGACCCTGCAAGGAGGATACTATGGTGTGGTCGAGACTCAAGCTTTGTGTGGGGAAGTAGCTAGGTTAGCAGGAACATTCTTGCAGAGTAAGCATTGAGAGCAGGGAGGGGTAGAGTTAGTTAGGCAAGGTCCACAGTCACTGGCTCAGCAGCAGGTGCTACAATCAGACGAGGTTCAACCAGTGAGCTCCAACTTTCAGTTACCTGTAACGACAGAATGAGAAACAGGACAATTATCCCAGTTACCCAGAGGAATTGGGAGTCACATGTAGGCCATACAGGGTAAGGGTGATTAACATTAGGGACAATCTAGCATCTTTCAAGCCAGCTCACATTGCCAGGTTTATGTTGGTCAATTTCACAACTTGGCTTGGTAGGATCTGAACTGATAACTGTTGTGTTGCTAGTGTAGTCCAGTAATTGAGGCCATAATCTCTCTCACACAAACACAAAAAGCTAAATTTCACATATACACATTTCAACACAATCTCTTAATATGCTCAAGCTCACAAACGCACACACATTTTAGATAGAGTGCCCCACTCTCCCACTTACCTGCATATTCAAATTCCATTATACCACACACAACTTTTCTTTGGATCACTGCATCATTTTCTAAAATCTCTGCTCACACATCCCAAAGACACTTTCTGCATTATTGGTGGAGCTGTCTTTTAGATGTTAAACCAAAGTCCCAACTCCTCTCTTAGGTGCATGTGAAAGATCTTATGGCATTATTTCGAAGAGCAGGGGAGTTCTCCCATGTTCTGGCCAATATTTAACCCTCAATTAATTTAGTTAAAACAGATTGTCTGATCATTATTCATTGTTGTGTGGGAGCTTGCTGTGCACAAATTGGCTGCCAGGTTTCTTACATTTGAAGTGTTGCCACTGTTTTAATGTATTTCTTTGGCTGTTAAGCAGTTTGGGACATTGAGGCTGGGAAAGGCACTATAGAAATGGATGTTCTCTTTTTTTTGTAACTCCTCTTCATAATACAGAATATAGATGCAAAGCAGTGTTGTGATTTCCTCCGTGAAGATACTGAGGGTAGCCGTTTGTTTCCACTGCACATACCTGGGACTCCCTTGTCACTGCATACTCCACCATGTCCTCGCCACTCTCTGTTTGATAAATAAGGTCAAACTTTCCAGGCTCTTTAGAACTTTCTGGAACAAAGTCATACAATATATGAAGTAATCCTGAGATACAAGTCAAAGTATTAAAAGTGCTGCAACAAATTTACTCACTCGAGCAGGAACAGGGGCTAGATGAGGCTAGAATAGCAGCTTCCCTGGAACTGAAACTTTCGATCAGCTTTCTAAATGCACTGTCATGAAATTATTGAGACCAATATTTATAACAATTAAGATAGCTGAATGTTTTTATATCTAATAAACAATATACCAACACAGCCTCCCCTGGGTACAGGTTCTACAAGGGCCACCTGCGCTTTAGTATCTAACCAATTCTTTAACCACAAATCTGAACAGTGAGTCATCAGCCATTTCAACTGTGATGACATCACACCTGAACCCAATCCTGTTCTCACTTAACACACACATGGGTAGTGGTAGGGAAGAGACATACGGAATGGTTCCTGCCCTCTTACCACAGATGCTCAGGCTCACTGAGGACTCTGTCACTGCCCAGGCAGAGCTCTGGAAACTGAGCATAAACATGGAATCTGGGGTCCTATCTTTTGTTGGTTTTGAGAAATTGGGATTTTTTTTACATTATTTCAGCTTCTGTACTTTCAATACTATAGTTAAAGGAGCGTGTGTACAGGACAGTCATCACACAGAAAGCCTCACCTGTTGATATGGAATCGACACAGAGTTCCACTTGTTGTGTACTGGGATTGTAACTCAGGAGTCTTCCTTCCTTTAAACAAAGAGTTTTCACAAGAGTCAGACTGAAAGAATATGGAAAGTGACCTGGCTCTCCCAGCTCACCCAACTACATCTGCAGTCAGATCCATTCCCCACTTAATTGCACCTCACCTTTTAGCCTTGGTTGGTACCAGTCCCTGCCAGCCACCCCATCACCGCTACCGCCCCCACTCTCCCCGCACCAGCCCTCTTCCCTCCAACGCTCCCCCTCCCCCACTACCAGCCCCTGCTTCCTGCATTACCTTCTCCCCACTTCTCCTCACCACCCTTGCCCGTCCGCTAGCATCCCTCCCCAGTGTCCAGCACCCACCCCTCCTCGCCAGACCATCACTGGCTTCTCCCTCCTCGCCTACTCCCCCTCCTCCTCTATCACTCCCCCTCTCCAACCTGCTTTCCAGCCAAGTTCTTCCTTTGCCCACCACCCCCACCCCCCACTACCATTCCCTCAATGCCGCTCCTTCCCTACCTCCACCGCAACCCCTACCCCCATTTATGGCCCAGTGCCCCTCTCCCACCCCCACCTACAGCCTTTCAAGCAAGTGTAAAATTAAATTCCATCCCTTTGAAAATATTTTCCAATACCTTGTAGTCTGATAACTCAGGTGTGTAATTCTCAGACAGTTCCAACATCTTAAGAGAAAATCAAAATCAATCACGTTAGATTCTAGAGACTCACAAGAACATCATGACCCTTTGAGAGAGGGTCCCCTTCCTCCCACTGTATATTGTAACCCTGCATTTCTCCTCAATACAAATCCCCCTGTCTCCAGTTACACTTGGTTTCAATGTCGGGAACTAATCCTACTCTCCTCAGTTGAGTATTTTCCCAATTCCTCCTCGAACACTTCAGGTTCTCATTTTCATCTGGTGTCCTTTAGGATTTGAACCCTTCCCTCACTGTTTTTCTGAACTCTTCACAATATTGAAATTTTCACAGATATTAACTCAAACTCGCCGCTTTTTCCAAAGAAACAGATACAAACTATTGGGCTGATCCAGATTGCTTAAATGCTGAATGTCAGGAGATATTTTCCACATATGTCTCTGCACTCTCTCAAGGACAACAAACCCCTCCTTACAGCAGAGAATCCCGTCAAAATATCATTACAGATATATATTTTAATCTTATTGCATTCAAGGTCAGGGCTTTGGTTAAACACATGGAGAAGCTGCCCAGTATCAGTGTAGAGAGTTTACCTTAAAGGCAATTCTTTCTCCCACTTGTGGTGGTGCGGCCAGGAGTGGAAGTTTGCTGTAGTCTCTCTTTGGAACCTCTGGTGGATTCTGTTCAAAGGGAGAAATACAAAAAGTGATTGGAATGTGGATGGATCACTGTTTGCACGGCACCGGGAGCCCCTGCTGGACAGAGCTCTGAAGAAGTGTCATATGAACTCGAAACGTTAACTCTGTTTTTCTCTCCACAGCTGCTGTCAGACCTGAGTTTTTCCAGCAATTTTTGTTTTTATTTCAGATTTGCAGCATCTGCAGTATTTTGCTTCCATGTTCCTATAGTAATGCCAGGCAGCTGGCACTGTGACCTTGCTGTATAGCCCTGGCCTTTGGCACTGTCCAGCTAACAAATCCCTGAGATGCACCAACACTGAACAGTTGCTGGCCCACCCCACCCACCCCCTAAAAAACTGCAATGCTCTTTTCAGAGATGGGGCACGCGAATTAATTTTCCAGTGAGGAAAACTGCTTTTAATTCCACCAAGGGAACCATTTGATTTATGGACAATTCCCCACAGCCACTGACCCCTTGTTTCCCTGAAAGCACCAGCTCTTGCTATGGCAGCTCCACAGTAGTCAGAGCCATAGAAAAATTACGGTGCAGTAAGAGGCCATTCAGCCTGTGTCTGTGACAGCCAAAGAGAGAAAGAAGAACATAGCCATTCATTTTTATTCACACTTTCCAGCCCCTAGTCTGTAGCCTTGCAGGTTACAGCACTTCAGATGCAGATCCAGGTACCTTTTAAATGAGTTGAGTGTTTCAGTTTCAACCACCAACTTCGGCTGTGAATTCCAGACACCCACCACCCTCTGGGTGAAAAGGTTTTTCCTCATGTCCCCTCTAATCCTTCTACCAATCACCTTAAATCTATGGTCCCTGGTAACTGACCTCTCAGCCAGGGGAACAAGTCTTTCCTGTCTACCGTATCTAGGCCCCTCAATTTTGTGCACCTCAATTAGGTCACCCCTTAGCCTCCTCTGTTCTGAGGAAAACAGCTCCAGCCTATCCAATCTTTCCTCATAGCTGCAATTTTCCAGCCCTGGCAACATTCTTGTAAATCTCCTCTGTACTCTCTCCAGAGCAATTATGTCCTTCCTTCCAGAACTGTACACAAAATTCCAGCTGTGGCCTAACCAGCGTTTTATATAGTTCCATCATTACATCCCTGCTTTTGTATTCCCACTCGCCCAATAAAGGAAAGCATTCCGTATGTTTTCTTAACCACCTTGTCCACCTGTCCTGCCACCTTCAAGGACCTGTGGACATGCACTCCAAGATCTCACTTCCTCAACCCCTCTCAATAACTTCCCATTTATTATGTATTCCCTCGCTTTGTTTGCCCTCCCCAAATTCCAGATTGAATTCCATTGGCCACTTCTCCACCCATTCAATCAAACCATTGACATTCTGGAGTTGACAGCTATCCTCTTCACTATCAGCTACATGGCCAATTTTTGTGTCATCTGCGAATTTCCCAATCATGCCTCCCACATTTAAGTCCAAATGATTAATCTATACAACAAACAGCAAAGGCCCCAATGAGCCCTGTGGAACACCACTGGAAACCGTTTTCCATTCGCAAAACATCCATCGACCATTACCCTTTGTTTCCTGTTACTGAGCCAATTTTGGATCCAACATGCCACCTTCCCCTGTACCCATGAGATCTCACTTTCCTGACTACTCATGTGGGACCTTATCAAATGCCTCACTGAAATCCATGTGGACAACATCCACTGCACTACCCTCATCAATCCTCTGTTACTTCCTCAAAAAATTTGATTAAGTTAGTAAGACATGATCTTCCCCTAACAAAACCATGTGACTATTCTTGATCAATCGGTGCCTTTCTAAGTGACAGTTTATCCTGTCTCAGAATTGTTTCCAATAACTTGCCCACGACCGAAGTCAGACTGACCGGTCTATAATTTTCTGCCTTATCTCTTTTACCCTTTTTTAATAATGGTACAATGGTCGCAGACCTCTAATCCTCTGGGGTCTCATCTGTATCTAGTGAAGATTGGAAAATGATCCTCAGAGCATCCACTATTTCCTCCCTGGCTTCCTTCAACAGCCTGGGATACAATCCATCCGGCCCTAGTCATTTATCCACCTTCAAGGATGCCAGTCCCTCCAATGCTTCCTCCCTCACTATGCTTATTGTGTCTAATATTTCACACTCCTCCTCTAACTAGAATGTCTGCATCATCCCTCTCCTTAGTGAAGACAGAGACAAAATGCTCATTGAGAACCCTGCTCACATCTTCTGCATCAACCCACAAGTTATCATGTACATCTCTGATAGGCCCTACCTTTTTCTTAATTACTTCAACAAACTGACCATTCTTCCTGTGTAAGCCCAGAAACAGTGCAAGGTGATTAAATCACCAGCAGCACTGCAGTCAAGCCTCATTCTTTCCTTGACCTACATTCACTACCACCACCCACCCAGCAAGCTAGGGTTACTGTGCAGTGAGCAGGAATAGCACGCCCACCCCATCCCCTCATTAGATCTACTCACCTGAACAATAATATGCTTATTTGTCAGAGTTTCTTTTGATTCTCCAGGTTTTGGTTCCTGACTGTTTTCATATTTATAATAGAAACCAGCTCCTCTGCCCCTTCCCCTCAATGCACCACATTGCTGCCGGCCCCTCCATGGGAAGCCACCAAATCCTCGCCCTCGCCCTCTTCCGTTGCCCTGTCCAAAGTTGCCATTTCCCACTTGATCTGATTGCAGGGTGGCAGTGGTGGGCTGATGCCCCTCATTGCCAGTTTTGCCTGGCGTGACAGTGTCTGCTCCTGTGAGTTTGCTCCCATGCTTCCCAGATTCAGAATCTTCAGAGTCTGAAGAGGCTTCAGGTGAATTTTTTGCAGCATTAAGGTTGCCATTTTCAGAGTGGCCAGGTATTCTTTCCATTGAAGGTAGAGTTCCAGGCTTCAGAGTGAACGCTTTCTTAACCACGGGTATTTCAGAGTCACTGCTCAGTGAGTCGGAGCTACTATCTGCCCTTTCACCTGCAATTTTGCTGGTAGTGTTAGTCTGCACAGGTCTCTTTCCGTTTCGAGAGTTGGGACTCTTCCTTGCTGAGCTGCCCCTGCCCTCAGCCTTGATGATGGTGCCAGCTGTTGCCAGCTGAATATTCTTTGTTAACAGATGGTCACTCTCACTGGTGTTACTGGATGAGCAGTTGCTGTCCACTGCCTGTTTGACCTTTTTCTGAGATGCACAGTTACTTGAAGCATTCTTTCCCTCCCCTTGTTTAGTGAGGAGGATCGCAGCAGTTGGCTCGGAGTGAGCTTTCCCCAAAGTTCCAGGCCTTGCTCTTTTGTTGGCACAATCTCTACTGGTTTGACCTTTGCTAGATTTATCTTTTTTCTTTTTATGTTTCTTTTGAATATTATACTTTCCATCACCTTCTGTCTCCTTTTTTCGTTTCCTCAAACTCTCCACACTTCCCATTGAAACAGTCTCTCCTGTGGAATTGTGCATCTGCTCTGTGCTCGGTCCAGTACTTCTTCTTTTCTTTTTCTGTCCATTTTCACTTTGTGACTCGGGTTTGTCAACAGACTGGTGTCGGTGCCTCTTCTTTGGCTTCACGCTCAGCCGATCTGGAGAGCTGCTGGTCAAAAACCCGTTTTCTGTTATCAGCTCCTCCTGTTGCACTCTATAAAAGATGAACAGATGCCAGTGAAATGACTTCAGTATTTAATGCCTCAAAAAAAAAGCTGTCACTGCTCTCAGACAGCCTGCAGAATGCATGCCACATCCAGCTGCAAAAATGCTGTTGCATTTAACCCAGCTGATCCTTATTAAACCATTCCCAGCAGGGGGAATGTCACAACAGACATGTCAATAACTTGCATTTATATAGCACCTTTAATGTAGTAAAACATCCCATGATGATTCATAAGAATATTAAGAAAATTTGACACTGAGCCACATCAGCAGATACCAGCGCAGATGATCAAAAGCTTGGATACAGAGGTAGGTTTTTAAAGGGCTTCTTAAAGGACGAGCAAGGGTTAGGGAGGTCAAGAGTTTTAAGGAGGCATTTCTAGAGTTTGGGATCTTGGTACCTGAAGTGACAATTGCCAATGGGAGAGTAATTAAAATCAGGGATATGCAAGAGCCGGAACTGGAGGTGCGCAGAGATTTTGGACGGTTGTATAGTTCAAGGAAATTAGAGAAAGGGAGGGGCAAGGTCATGGGGAGGATTTGAAAACAAGCATGGAATTTTAAATTCAAAGTGTTGCTTAACCAGGAGTCAGGATAGGTCAGCCAGCACGGGGGTGATGGGCAAATAGAGGCTGGCACAAGTGAGGGCATTGGTAGAGTTTTGGATGACTTCAATTTTATGAAGAGTTGAAAGTCAAGTTTAGAGGTAACAAAGGCATGAATGAGGGTTTCAGCAGCAGATGAGCTCACCAGAGGCTCATTGTCAAGAAATGGTGCTGATTTTGACATAGGTAACCAACAGGCCCACTGACCCATCACTCCTGTGCTTGCTGACCTATAATGACTCAGGTCCAGCAATACCTCATTTAAAATTTCTCACCCCCGTGTCCAAATGTGTCAGCTGTGGTTAAGTTGGTAGCTTTACAACCCTACTGAATTCTGTTCCTACAATTCTGGCCTTTTAGACATTCCTCTGTGCCCATCATCCATCACTGCTGAATGTGCCTTCAGCTGCCTGAGTCCCAAGCACCCTAAATCCTGTCCCAGGAATCAGTGTCAATTAGGCCACATCAGCCGTGGCTCAGTCAGCCCAAGGCACAAACAAAGTTGCAGGTTTGGGACTCACACCAGAGGCTTGAGCACAAAATTGAGACTGACACTCCCAGGGATAGCACTGAGAGCACCGCACCATCGCTGGGACAGTGCTGAGGGACAATTTTAAATAAAGGTGTCTGTTAGTATGGGCATACCATAAAGCTCTATCTATTCTCACTGGTAGATGCAAATGAACCTACAATACATTGAGCATTGTCCATTTCTAATCACAAGACATCTCCACTTTCTCTGTTGCTGTGCAGACACCAGGTGACACAGCAAGGAGAAATTGTTTCCACTGACAGAAGGGTCAGTGAACAGTGCACACAGTTTTAATGGTGACTGGCAAAAGGGCCTGAACACGAATAAGATTTTTTGATGCAGCGAGTTGTTGTAATCTGGAAAGCGCTGCCTGAAATGGTGGTGGAAGCAGATCCAACAGTAACGTTCAAAGCAGAATTGGATAAATATCTGAAGAGTATTTGCAGGGGTATGGAGAGTGGGACCAGATAGATCTACTTTCAGAGACAGTACAAGCATGATGGGCGAACCCAAAGATACAGGATTTCCAGTACAGAAACAGCCCATTCAGCCCATCCAATCAGTGCTGGTGCTTATGCTCCACATGAACCTCCATTCAACCCACTTCATCTCAGCCAATCAGAATATCCAGCTAATAAAAACAAAAAACTACTGCGGATGCTGGAAATCCAAAACAAAAACAGAATTACCTGGAAAAACTCAGCAGGTCTGGCAGCATCGGCGGAGAAGAAAAGAGTTGACATTTCGAGTCCTCATGACCCTTCAGCAGAACTGAGTAAAGTTAGGAGAGGGGTGAAATATAAGCTGGTTTAAGGTTGGGGGGGTGGGGCGGGGGAGAGAAGTTGGGGGGGGTGGGGTGGTTGTAGGGACAAGCAAGCAGTGATAGGAGCAGATAATCAAAAGATGTCACAGACAAAGGAACAAAGACATGTAAAAGGTGGTGATATTATCTAAGAGAATGTGCTAATTAAGAATGGATGGCAGGACACTCAAGGTACAGCTCTAGTGGGGGTGGGGTGGAAAGACTGACAGGACATTACAGTTATAGATTTAAAAATAATGGAAATAGGTGGGAAAAGAAAAATCTATATAAATTATTGGAAAAAACAAAAGGGAGGGGGAAGAAACGGAAATGGGGGTAGGGATGGGGGAGGGAGTTCAAGATCTAAAATTGTTGAACTCAATATTCAGTCCGGAAGGCTGTAAAGTGCCTAGTCGGAAGATGAGGTGCTGTTCCTCCAGTTTGCGCTGGGCTTCACTGGAACAATGCAGCAAGCCAAGGACAGACATGTGGGCAAGAGAGAAGGGTGGAGTGTTAAAATGGCAAGCGACAGGGAGGTTTGGGTCATGCTTGCGGACAGACCGAAGGTGTTCTGCAAAACGGTCGCCCAGTTTGCGTTTGGTCTCTCCAATGTAGAGGAGACCGCATTGGGAGCAACGAATGCAGTAGACTAAGTTAGGGGAAATGCAAGTGAAATGCTGCTTCACTTGAAAGGAGTGTTTGGGCCCTTGGACGGTGAGGAGAGAGGAAGAGAAGGGGCAGGTGTTGCATCTTCTGTGTGGGCATGGGGAGGTGCCATAGGTGGGGGTTGAGGAGTAGGGGGTGATGGAGGAGTGGACCAGGGTGTCCCGGAGGGAACGATCCCTACGGAATGCCGCCGGGGGGGTGAAGGGAAGATGTGTTTGGTGGTGGCATCATGCTGGAGTTGGTGGAAATGGCGGAGGATGATCCTTTGAATGCGGAGGCTGGTGGGGTGATAAGTGAGGACAAGGGGGACCCCATCATGTTTCTGGGAGGGAGGAGAAGGCGTGAGGGCGGATGGGCGGGAGATGGGCCGGACACGGTTGAGGGCCCTGTCAACGACCGTGGGTGGAAAACCTCGGTTAAGGAAGAAGGAGGACATGTCAGAGGAACTGTTTTTGAAGGTAGCATCATCAGAACAGATGCGACGGAGGCGAAGGAACTGAGAGAATGGGATGGAGTCCTTACAGGAGGCGGGGTGTGAGGAGCTGTAGTCGAGGTAGCTGTGGGAGTCGGTAGGCTTGTAATGGATATTGGTGGACAGTCTATCACCAGAAATTGAGACAGAGAGGTCAAGGATGGGAAGGGAAGTGTCAGAGATGGACCATGTGAAAATGATGGAGGGGTGGAGATTGGAAGCAAAATTAATAAATTTTCCCAGGTCCCAACAAGAGCATGAAGCAGCACCGAAGTAATCATCGATGTACCGGAGAAAGAGTTGTGGGAGGGGGCCGGAGTAGGACTGGAACAAGGAATGTTCTCCTAACTTTACTCAGTTCTGCTGAAGGGTTATGAGGACTCGAAACGTCAACTCTTTTCTTCTCCGCCGATGCTGCCAGACCTGCTGAGTTTTCCAGGTAATTCTGTTTTTGTTCAGAATATCCAGCTGTTCTTTTCTCCCTCATGTGATTATCCAGCTTGAATCTGTTATTTGCCTCAACCATTCCCAGTTGGACTAAGTTTCAGGCAGCATGGGCAGAAATGGCTCAGGGTGCCAGAAATCGGTCAAACAGCACCCCAAGACCACCCAATCCCAGCTCTCCCCACACCTGCCATGCTCTACCTCCCCTCCCCCACACCGACTGCTCCCTTTCCAGCCCCCCATTTTTTCCGCTCCACCCTCTCCCCTAACCTCCCCCAATCATCCAGTAGCCC
>NW_027597627.1:0-62500 GCF_964194155.1 Cetorhinus maximus
GGTTTCAGTGCCTTCAAAGCCCTAACTCACTGTGTGAGAATAGAAAACCCTTTGCCTAATCACCTATTTATATCTAGACAGAGGCAGACAGAGGAATAGTTGGATATGGGGAGAGAAAGAGGTCGATATGGGGAGAGAAAGAGGTCGATATGGGGAGAAAAAGAGGTTGATATGGGGAGAGAGAGGTAGATATGCGGAGAGAGAGGTAGATATGCGGAGAGAGAGGTAGATATGCGGAGAGAGAGGTAGATATGCGGAGAGAGAGAGCGGGATAGATATGCGGAGAGAGAGAGATAGATATGCAGAGAGAGACTGAGATAGATATGTGGAGAGAGAGAGAGAGATATGCGGAGAGAGAGAGAGAGATAGATATGCGGAGAGAGAGAGAGAGATAGATATGCGGAGAGAGAGAGAGAGATAGATATGCGGAGAGAGAGAGAGAGAGAGCTAGATATGCGGAGAGAGAGAGAGAGAGATAGATATGTGGAGAGAGAGAGATAGATATGCGGAGAGAGAGAGAGAGATAGATATGCGGAGAGAGAGAGCAAGATAGATATGCGGAGAGAGAGAGTGAGATAGATATGTGGAGAGAGAGAGCGAGATAGATATGCGGAGAGAGAGAGAGAGAGAGATATGCAGAGAGAGAGAGATAGATATGCAGAGAGAGAGATAGATATGCAGAAAGAGAGAGAGAGATAGATATGCGGAGAGAGAGGTAGATAAATATGCGGAGAGAGAGGTAGAGATAGGTATGCAGAGAGAGAGAGAGATAGATATGCAGAGAGAGAGAGAGATAGATATGCAGAGAGAGAGAGAGATAGATATGCAGAGAGAGAGAGAGAGAGATATGCAGAGAGAGAGAGAGAGAGATAGATATGCAGAGTGAGAGAGCGAGAGAGATATGCAGAGAGAGAGCGAGAGATATGCAGAGAGAGAGAGCGAGAGAGATATGCAGAGAGAGAGCGAGAGAGATATGCAGAGAGAGAGCGAGAGAGATATGCAGAGAGAGAGAGCGAGATAGATATGCAGAGAGAGAGCGAGAGAGATATGCAGAGAGAGCGAGAGAGATATGCAGAGAGAGAGAGAGATATGCAGAGAGAGAGAGCGAGATAGATATGCAGAGAGAGAGATAGATAGATATGCAGAGAGAGAGATAGATAGATATGCAGAGAGAGAGAGATAGATATGCAGAGAGAGAGAGAGAGATATGCAGAGAGAGAGAGAGAGATATGCAGAGAGAGAGAGAGAGAGATAGATGTGCAGAGCGAGAGAGAGAGAGATAGATATGCAGAGAGAGAGAGAGATAGATATGCAGAGAGAGAGAGAGAGATAGATGTGCAGAGCGAGAGAGAGAGAGATAGATATGCAGAATGAGAGAACGCTAGATATGCGGAGAGAGAGAGAGATGCGGAGAGAGAGACGCGGGGCGGGGAGAGAGAGAGATGCGGAGGGAGAGAGAGATGCGGAGAGAGAGAGATGTGAAGAGAGAGAGAGAGATGCGGAGAGAGAGAGAGAGATGCGGAGAGAGAGAGAGAGATGCGGAGAGAGAGAGATGTGAAGAGAGAGAGAGATGCGGAGAGAGAGAGAGAGATGCGGAGAGAGAGAGATGCGGAGAGAGGGAGAGATGCGGAGGGAGAGAGAGATGCGGAGAGAGAGATGGAGATGGAGAGAGAGGGAGAGATGCGGAGAGAGAGATGGAGATGGAGAGAGAGGGAGCAAATAGATTGCGAAATAGAGAAGCAGATAGAGAAATAGCTCAAGGCAGACAGATGGGTAGAGACAGAAAGGTGGAGAGACAGAAGGGCAGATAAAAAGATAGATCGGGTGAGGGCTGCCAACCATCCTGAGAAACAACCTCCATGCCAACTCAGGAAATTAAACAGAACAACAGCAACCTGCATTGATGTAGTGCCTGCAACATGGGAAACTGTCCCAGAGCAGCGTCATCCAGGAGAATTGAACAGGGTGCCACACGTGGAGAAATGAGGGAGAGAGGCGGAGAGTGGGGGAGACAGGGAGTTGGTGGGAGGGACAGAGAGGGGTCAGAGAGGGTGAGAGAATGAAGGGAGAGAAACAGAGAGAGTGAGAGAGACAGAGTGGGGGGGAGATGGAAAGAGAGGGGTGAGAGGTGCAGAGAGAGATTGGGAGAGAGAGTGGCAGAGAGGCAGAGGGATGAGAGAATGAAGGGAGAGAAAGAGAGAGAGAGAGAGAGCGGGAGAGAGAGAGAGAGCGGGAGAGAGAGCGGGAGAGAGAGAGAGCGGGAGAGAGAGAGATCAGGAGAGTGAGCGGGAGAGAGAGCGGGAGAGAGAGCGGGAGAGAGAGAGATCAGGAGAGTGAGCGGGAGAGAGAGCGGGAGAGAGAGCGGGAGAGAGAGAGATCGGGAGAGAGAGAGCGGGAGGGAGAGAGAGAGCGGGAGAGAGAGAGCGGGAGAGAGAGAGAGAGCGGGAGAGAGAGAGAGCGGGAGAGAGAGAGATCAGGAGAGTGAGCGGGAGAGTGAGCGGGAGAGAGAGCGGGAGAGAGAGCGGGAGAGAGAGCGGGAGAGAGAGAGATCGGGAGAGAGAGAGCGGGAGAGAGAGAGATCAGGAGAGTGAGCGGGAGAGTGAGCGGGAGAGAGAGCGGGAGAGAGAGCGGGAGAGAGAGCGGGAGAGAGAGAGATCGGGAGAGAGAGAGCGGGAGAGAGAGAGATCAGGAGAGTGAGCGGGAGAGAGAGAGATCAGGAGAGAGAGAGCGGGAGAGAGAGAGATCGGGAGAGAGAGCGGGAGAGAGAGAGATCAGGAGAGAGAGAGCGGGAGGGAGAGAGATCGGGAGAGAGAGAGATCGGGAGAGAGAGCGGGAGAGAGAGAGATCAGGAGAGAGAGAGCGGGAGGGAGAGAGAGCGGGAGAGAGAGAGATCAGGAGAGAGAGAGCGGGAGAGAGAGAGATCAGGAGAGAGAGCGGGAGAGAGAGAGATCAGGAGAGAGATCGGGAGAGAGAGAGATCGGGAGAGAGAGAGCGGGAGAGAGAGAGATCGGGAGAGAGAGCGGGAGAGAGAGAGATCAGGAGAGAGAGAGCGGGAGAGAGAGAGATCGGGAGAGTGAGCGGGAGAGAGAGAGATCGGGAGAGAGAGAGCGGGAGAGAGAGAGATCGGGAGAGAGAGCGGGAGAGAGAGAGATCAGGAGAGAGAGAGCGGGAGAGAGAGAGATCGGGAGAGAGAGAGATCGGGAGAGAGATCGGGAGAGAGAGAGATCGGGAGAGAGAGCGGGAGAGAGAGAGATCGGGAGAGAGAGAGAGCGGGAGAGAGAGAGATCGGGAGAGAGAGAGATCAAGAGAGAGAGAGATCGGGAGAGAGAGCGGGAGAGAGAGAGAGCGGGAGAGAGAGAGATCAGGAGAGAGAGATCGGGAGAGAGAGAGATCGGGAGAGAGAGCGGGAGAGAGAGAGATCGGGAGAGAGAGAGATCAGGAGAGAGAGAGATCGGGAGAGAGATCGGGAGAGAGAGAGATCAGGAGAGAGAGAGATCGGGAGAGAGATCGGGAGAGAGAGCGGGAGAGAGAGAGATCGGGAGAGAGAGAGATCAGGAGAGAGAGAGATCGGGAGAGAGAGAAAGCAGGAGAGAGAGAAAGCAGGAGAGAGAGCGGGAGAGAGAGAGATCGGAAGAGAGAGAGAGCGGGAGAGAGAGAGATCGGGAGAGAGAGAAAGCAGGAGAGAGAGCGGGAGAGAGAGAGATCGGAAGAGAGAGAGATCGGGAGAGAGAGAGATCGGGAGAGAGAGGGGCAGAGAGACAGAGGGATGAGAGAATGAAGGGAGAGAAGGAGAGAGAGGAGAGAGAGTGGGAGAGATAGAGAGGGGACAAAGGGTGAGAGAGTGAAGCGGGAGGTGCAGAGAGAGCGAGATAGGGAGAGAGAGCAGGAGAGAGAGGGGTAGAGACACAGGGGTGAGAGAATGAAGGGAGAGAAATAGAGAGATGGAGAGAGAGTGGAAGAGAGAGGGGGTGAGAGTGTGAAGGGAGAGATGCAGAGAGAGAGGTAGGGAAAGAGAGATGGAGAGAGAGCGGGAGAGAGAGGAGCAGAGACAGAGAGGGGTTGAGAGAATGAAGGTCAAAAAGCGGGGAGAGCGGGTGAGAGAGGAAGAGAGAGAGGGTAGAGGAGGGAGAGAGTGTGAGAGAGAGGAGAAAGGGTAAGAGAGTCAGAGTATGTGTGTGTGTGTGTGGTGCATGCGTGTGCACGGATTTCACACCTCCCACTCCACCACACATCCCACTCCCTTAACCCTCAAGACCCGCAGTCCCGGACTACGGGATTCCCCCCCCTCCCTCCATCCTTCGGCTTGCCCACCTCCCAATCCTCCTCAAAAGGCTCTCTCTCTCTCTCTCTCTCTCTGAAGGGAAGAAACAACTTTCTGACCTCCATATCTCTCTCTCTCTCTCTCTGAAGGGAAGAAACAACTTTCTGACCTCCATATCTCTCTCTCTCTCTGAAGGGAAGAAACAACTTTCTGACCTCCATATCTCTCTCTCTCTCTCTCTGAAGGGAAGAAACAACTTTCTGACCTCCATATCTCTCTCTCTCTCTGAAGGGAAGAAACAACTTTCTGACTTCCATATCTCTCTCTCTCTCTCTCTGAAGGGAAGAAACAACTTTCTGACCTCCACCTCTCTCTCTCTCTCTCTCTGAAGGGAAGAAACAACTTTCTGACCTCCATATCTCTCTCTCTCTCTCTCTGAAGGGAAGAAACAACTTTCTGACCTCCATATCTCTCTCTCTCTCTCTCTCTGAAGGGAAGAAACAACTTTCTGACCTCCATATCTCTCTCTCTCTGAAGGGAAGAAACAACTTTCTGACCTCCATATCTCTCTCTCTCTGAAGGGAAGAAACAACTTCCTGACCTCCATATCTCTCTCTCTCTGAAGGGAAGAAACAACTTCCTGACCTCCATATCTCTCTCTCTCTGAAGGGAAGAAACAACTTCCTGACCTCCATATCTCTCTCTCTCTCTCTGAAGGGAAGAAACAACTTTCTGACCTCCATATCTCTCTCTCTCTCTCTGAAGGGAAGAAACAACTTTCTGACTTCCATATCTCTCTCTCTCTCTCTCTGAAGGGAAGAAACAACTTTCTGACCTCCACCTCTCTCTCTCTCTGAAGGGAAGAAACAACTTTCTGACCTCCATATCTCTCTCTCTCTCTCTCTCTGAAGGGAAGAAACAACTTTCTGACCTCCGTATCTCTCTCTCTCTGAAGGGAAGAAACAACTTTCTGACCTCCATATCTCTCTCTCTCTGAAGGGAAGAAACAACTTTCTGACCTCCATATCTCTCTCTCTCTGAAGGGAAGAAACAACTTTCTGACCTCCATATCTCTCTCTCTCTCTGAAGGGAAGAAACAACTTCCTGACCTCCATATCTCTCTCTCTCTGAAGGGAAGAAACAACTTCCTGACCTCCATATCTCTCTCTCTCTGAAGGGAAGAAACAACTTTCTGACCTCCATATCTCTCTCTCTCTGAAGGGAAGAAACAACTTCCTGACCTCCATATCTCTCTCTCTCTGGCCAATATCTCTCCCCTTTCAGGGCCCTTTGCCTGAGAAAGTGCTTCAAAGGAGCTAAGTGGCTCTGGCACATCCTGTGATACTGATGACCCCGAATTCCTGCCAACAACCGTCAGCTGCAGAATGTGCCTGGTTTCCTTTTGCTATTTGGTTTCATTTTCCCCTCAGCCCTGTCATTCGGTTTTGTAATGAGCTGGGAGTCCTGCTATTGGGAAGAAGGAACATTCTAGGCGGGTTGGATCTCTCTCTGTGCCCCTCTGCGTGTCCCTCTGCTGTCACCTCAGCTCAGGAGTTTATCCCTCCACTTTCGTTGGAGCCTCCCCCCCCCACCCCCTCCTTGACCCTCAACAGTTCGGTGTTCACAGGAGGTGGATCGCTTGCCGCCCCGAGGGAAGGGGGTAAGTACAGCGGTTTCTTGAGTCCCTGTGTCTGGGGGGTGGGGGGTGCGGGAGGGAGGGCTCAGTGCCCTGCTTGAGGAGAGGGTCTGTGGATTCCCACCCCCTCTCCCCCTCTCGCACCAAAACCTCCCCTCCTCCACCCACCCCCACCCCCCCCTCCCCCCAACCACCCCATTTTAACCCGGGCCAGGAACGAGAGGCTGCGCACAGGAAGATCCCACGCGCAGCAATTACATCAATGGCCGGAAAGTGCGTGTGGTTTGTTCTTTTTTTTTTCCCTCTGCCAAGTGATGTCAGTCAGGGGATAAATCTGGGGTGGGGGTGGGGTGGGGGGTCCCAAGACACCGGGCGACCTTCTCCTCCTCTGCACCCCTACCCTTACTTTCAATGGTGGCTGTGGGATTTGTCTTTATTTCGACCTGGTGGGCGGGGTAGGGGTGCAGTCAGGGGTCTCGGTTTGTCCGGGAGACGGTTTTTAGGGTCCCGGTCCAGGGCACTGGTCAGTGGCCAGGATGGAGCGCCAGGTGATTGGGGTGGACCCTCTCCCCCCAGCTCAAACTGTAGCGTGTTTGATGGTCAAAACCAGGTTGTTGGGGTTGGGGAGTTGGGCTGGTTTAATGTGTGTTCCCGATGTGCTTCAGCTTTTAACTAGTTAGTGCTGAAAATTTTCACTAAATCCACACGTATTACAAACTGGTTATAAATAAACTCATTTCAACCTACATCCTTATCATTTGGAAACCACAAGGGGGTGAGAATATCTCATCATCCTGTATGTGAATCTGTCTCTGAGCTTTCTCTTTCTCTCTCTCTGTCTCCCCCTGTCTCGCTTTCCCCCCCTCCCTCTTTTTCTCCCTGTCTATCTACCCCTCTCTTTCCCTCTCTCTGCCCCTCACCCTGCCTCTCTTCCCCACTACCTCTCTCTCTCCCTGCCTCTCCCTCTCTCTCAACCCCCCTCTCTCTCTCTCTCTCTGCCTCTCTCTCTGTTCCCTCCTCTCTCCCTCTCTTTCTCCCTATCTACCCCTCTCTTTCCCTCTCTCTACCTCTCGCCCTGCCTCTCTTCCCCACTACCTCTCTCTCTCCCTGCCTCTCCCTCTCTCTCAACCCCCCTCTCTCTCTCCCTGCCTCTCCCTCTCTCTCAACTCCCCTCTCTCTCTCTCTCTGCCTCTCTCTGTTCCCTCCTCTCTCCCTCTCTTTCACCCTATCTACCCCTCTCTTTCCCTCTCTCTACCTCTCGCCCTGCCTCTCTTCCCCACTACCTCTCTCTCTCCCTGTCTCTCCCTCTCTCAACCCCCCTCTCTCTCTCTCTGCCTCTCTCTCTGTTCCCTCCTCTCTCCCTGTTTTCTCTCTGCCTCTCTACCTCCCTCTCTACCTCCCTCACGCTGTCTCTCTTCCCTTTTCCTCTCCCTCGCTCTTGCCCTTTTGTTTTCCCTCCCTCTCCTCTCTCTCCCTGTCTCTCTACCTCCCTCACCCTTTCTCTTCCCCCTTTCTCTCTCCCTATCTCTCTCACCCCCTCCTTCTCTCTTTCTGCCTTTCTCTCCCTGTCTCTTCCCCCCCCCCCTCTCCTTTTCTTCACCCTCTCTCTTCCTCTCTCCTTTTCTCTTCCCCTCTCCCTTCGCACTCCTCCTTTATCTCTCTTGGGTTCACTCTGTCTCCCAGCCTCACTCCCTCTCCCTCACTCCCTGCCCTTCTCTCTCCCTCTTCCTCCCCCCTTTTCCTCGCTCATTATTCTCTCGCCCTCTCCCTATGTATCTCTATAATGCTCTCTTCCTGCCCCTTTTGACCTCTCACTTCCTCTCTCTCTCTGCCTCTCTCCCTTTCTCTTCTTCTCTCAATCTCCTTTGCCTACGTCTCTCTCTCTCTGTCTCTCTCCTGCTCTCTTCCTCTTTCTCCATACCCCCCCTTTTGACCTCTCCTTCACACCCCCTCTCATGCATTCCCTCTCCTCCTTCTCCTGCCTCCTCCCCTTGCCTCCCCTCTCTCTCTCTCAGCTCATGGGACTGGCAAATCCCTGTTGGAAAAGCACCCTCCTAAGGCATGACAATGTGGATAGCCCCTGGCAACAGCCCCTAGTCTTGGAGAGGACTCACTGACCACAGTCTTGTAATATTCACAGAGGTTGACAGTGTACAAGGCAGACTGGATGGGGGCAAATGGAGAATTTGATTCAACGTGATTCAACCTGCTCAATACTGCTCATTGACACATGGATGTAAGACAGACTTGGCCTTCGGTGATAGTCAGCATCGTTCTCCTACTGACAGGTGGGTGATCTTATTGACACATAAGAGATTCTGAGGGGGGCTCGACAGTTTGGACATTGAGGGGATGTCCCCCCCATCCCGGGGAACCCTGGAACTGGGGGCGGGGTGGGGCACAGTTAAAAGGTAAGGGGTCTCCCATTGAAGACGGAGATGAGGAGGAATTTCTTCCCTGAGGGTCATGAGTGTTTGGAAATTCTCTTCCCCAGAGAGCAGGGGGAGGCTGGCTCACTGAATACATTCAGGACCTGATGTAGGATTGTTTCTTAGGTAGGATTATTTGCTAACTCCTCAACCCTCGGAGGTGAGATGCCTAGGTGTGTGAGGATATATTGGAGCTTTGTCCGGACTCCATCCCAGAGAACCGTGCGCAATTCTGACTGAAACATGGAGACTTCGGGATGACTTTTTCTTTTAAACTTAACTCATTCATTCATGGTTCGCTGGCTGGGCCAGCATCTATTTCCCTTGGGAAGGTGGTGGGTGAGCTGCCTTCTTGAACCGCTGCAGCCCCTGTGGTGTAGGTACACCCACAGCGCTGTTAGGGAGGGAGTTCCAGGATTTTGACCCAGCGACAGTGAAGGAACGGCCGATTATATTTCCAAGTCAGGGATGGCGTGTGGCTTGGAGGGGAACTTCCAGGTGGTGGTGTTCCCCATCTACCTGCTGCCCTTGTCCTTCTAGACGGTAGAGGCTGCAGGTTTGAGGGGCAATGGGAATGTCACTGGGCTAGCAATCCAGGGACCCAGACTAATGCTCGGAAGAAAGAGAAACACAAAACCTGTGGAGAGAGAAACAGAGTTAACGTCTCGAGTCCGAGTCACTCCTCCTCAGAGCGCTGAAGACATGGGTTCAAATCCCATCCCAATGGCTGGGTGGAATTTAAATTCAGTTCGTTAATCTGGAAATTATAAGTGAGGCTTAGCAATGGTGACCAGGAAGCAATTGGTGTCAAAGCCCATCTGGTTCACTAACGTCCCTTTAGGGAAGGAAATCTGCCCTCCTTACCCGGTCTGGCCTACGCGTGGCTGCAGACCCCACAGCCAGGGGGCCGTCTCTTAAAACGCCCTCCGCGATGGCCCGGATAGTCACTCGATAATATCGAGCTGCTACAAAGTCTTTTTTTTAGAGCTTAAGGAGAGCCTCCAGACGGGCGCTAAATCAAATCGCCCCCACCACATGTGGAGGACCTCAGAGCAGCTGGAATAGGAATGAATTTCTAGAGCGCCTTTCACAATCTTAAGCAACGCCACAACCAGTGAAGCACTTTGCGAACCGCCTGTTGTAATGTCGGAAGTGCGGCAGACATGACGCGCACAGCAAGATCCCGCAGCCAGCGACGTGACAGTCGGCCAGGTAACCTGCCCCTTGAGGTGGCTGGCTAAGGTATAAATGTTAGCCGAGAGGCTCAGAGACCTAGCCTCTGCTGAAGCTCAGAGGGGGGCAGTGCCCTTGCCTCTGAGCCTCCAGGTTGAGGGTTCGAACCTCGCTCCCCGACTTGAGTACAAAAACGAAGACCGATGTTCCCCGTGCAGTACCGAGGGAGTACTGGAGTGTCGGAGGTGCTGTCTTTTGGGTGAGACGTTGAACCGAGGCCCCTGACTGCCTGCTCGGGTGGATGTAATGGGCCCACATCTGCTATTTTGAAGAAGAGTGGTGGGGGGTGGGGGGGGTGGAATTAACTTCAGTGCCCTGCCCGTTATTTACCTCCCAACCAACATCACAAAAGCAGAACCCTCGGTGTTGTCACATTGCTGTTTGTGGGATCTTGCTTTGTGTATATAATTGGCGTTTCCTACAGTGGCTGCGCTCCCAAGAAGTGCTTCATTGGCTGGAAAGCGTTTTGGCTCATCTGGTGGTTGTGAAAATTGCTATATAAATGCAAGTTTTTTTTATTTTTTTCCTTCCGCGAGACTTCTTAAAAGCCCCTCGAGTGTTCAGATCCGGCCTCAACTGATAGCCCTATCGGAGTGGTCAGCTCCAGGTTAGCAGAGGGGGATTTGAACCCACAGCTCCCCGACTCCAAGGTGTGAGACGTGGCCATTGACGGACACTGTCCGAACACTCCAATTGGCCCCTGCGAACTGGAACATTTACTCTTCAATATTCCGCATCCCAGAATGCAGGAAAACTGCACGCAAGTCTGGCGCACCCCTGGATTAGCATTTATTGCTGACCAGCTAATACCTGTAGTTCCCTACAAGTGAAAACATCTTCCTTGTGTCGAACCAATCAAATCCCCTCATTGTGTGAAAGGATCAGTCACCCGACAGCGTTCGCTTTTGGAGAGGAAAGAGCCCCAGGAGTGTAGCCCTTCCCAGAAACTCTCCGTTCTGATATCATCGTTGTAAAACTATTCTTCACTTCCTCGTGACCGTTTATTACCTGTTTATAACAGGGCTAAACTGTATTCCTTAATCTGTAATATCTGCAGCAGACAAAGAGGCCATACAGCTCGACTCCTCGATTAGATTCCAGTCTGTAACTCACTCCCGGGTATCTGTTATTCTATATATAAACCCCCCGAACCCCTCGATTAGATTCCAGTCTGTAACTCACTCCCGGGTATCTGTTATTCTATATATAAACCCCCCCGAACCCCTCGATTAGATTCCAGTCTGTAACTCACTCCCGGGTATCTGTTATTCTATATATAAACCCCCCCCGAACCCCTCGATTAGATTCCAGTCTGTAACTCACTCCCGGGTATCTGTTATTCTATATATAAACCCCCCGAACCCCTCGATTAGATTCCAGTCTGTAACTCACTCCCGGGTATCTGTAATTCTATATATAAAACCCCCCGAACCCCTCGATTAGATTCCAGTCTGTAACTCACTCCCGGGTATCTGTTATTCTATATATAAACCCCCCCGAACCCCTAGATTAGATTCCAGTCTGTAACTCACTCCCGGGTATCTGTTACTCTATATATAAACCCCCCGAACCCCTCGATTAGATTCCAGTCTGTAACTCACTCCCGGGTATCTGTAATTCTATATATAAAACCCCCCGAACCCCTCGATTAGATTCCAGTCTGTAACTCACTCCCGGGTATCTGTTATTCTATATATAAAACCCCCCGAACCCCTCGATTAGATTCCAGTCTGTAACTCACTCCCGGGTATCTGTTATTCTATATATAAACCACCCCGAACCCCTTGATTAGATTCCAGTCTGTAACTCACTCCCGGGGATCGGTTATTCTATATATAAACCACCCCGAACCCCTCGATTAGATTCCAGCCTGTAACTCACTCCCGGGTATCTGTTATTCTATATATAAACCCCCCTGAACCCCTCGATTAGATTCCAGTCTGTAACTCACTCCCGGGTATCTGTTATTCTATATATAAACCACCCCGAACCCCTTGATTAGATTCCAGTCTGTAACTCATTCCCGGGTATCTGTTATTCTATATATAAACCCCCCTGAACCCCTCGATTAGATTCCAGTCTGTAACTCACTCCCGGGTATCTGTTATTCTATATATAAAACCCCCCGAACCCCTCGATTAGATTCCAGTCTGTAACTCACTCCCGGGTATCTGTTATTCTATATATAAACCACCCCGAACCCCTTGATTAGATTCCAGTCTGTAACTCACTCCCGGGTATCTGTTATTCTATGTATAAACCACCCCGAACCCCTCGATTAGATTCCAGTCTGTAACTCACTCCCGGGTATCTGTTATTCTATATATAACCCACCCGAACCCCTCGATTAGATTCCAGTCTGTAACTCACTCCCGGGTATCTGTTATTCTCTATGTAAATCACCCGAACCCCTCGATTAGATTCCAGTCTGTAACTCACTCCCGGGTATCTGTTATTCTATATATAAACCCCCCTGAACCCCTCGATTAGATTCCAGTCTGTAACTCACTCCCGGGTATCTGTTATTCTATATATAAACCCCCCTGAACCCCTCGATTAGATTCCAGTCTGTAACTCGTTCCCGGGTATCTGTTATTCTATACATAAACCCCCCCGAACCTCTTGATTAGATTCCAGTCTGTAAGCCAATCTGTATCTTTCATGCTGACTCTGATCTCTGCCTATTAGGTGCGGGGTTGTGTCTGAACGTGAATGTGAAGGAGGCGATTATTCACGGCATCACTGGCCATCCCGTGCACTTGGAGGCCACATACCTTGTGGAGCCCTCAAACAAACTCCACAGCATCACCTGGAAAGTGGACAAGGAGGGGCCCACGCGAATCCTGCAGTACATTGTCAGCAAAAACAGGACTCTCCCCTCCACACCCTTCCGCCACAGGATCAAGTTTGACAGCGAGACAGGCTCCCTTGTCCTCTTTGACTTTGCACCGAGTGACCGAGGCACCTATCAGATCACTGTGACCGCTGACGATGGGGCAGAGGACAAAGCCTCCACGGAGATGACCCTCTACGGTGAGTGGGCTCAGGGGCGTGGACACAGCTGGCCAACTACGACGAGTAGAGCTAACTGTATAGACAGAGGTGGCCAACTACGTTTAGTGAGGATCAAGGTGTGGACAAAGGAGGCCAAATATGCTCAGTCTGGTTGATGGGGTAGACTGAGGTAGCCAACTATGGTCAGCAGAGTCAATGGTGTAGGGCGTTCAGTGAGACTGTGGCTCAGTAAATTTCCTTTGAAGCCTAAAAGTTGGTATCCAATTTGTCCCCATGCATGTGGTGGAAGCTATCGCATTTTTGCAGTACCTGTCCTGGGACTGTTTGATGGGGACAGTGTAGAGGGAGCTTTACTCCGTATCTAACCCCGTGCTGTACCTGTCCTGGGAGTGTTTGATGGGGACAGTGTAGAGGGAGCTTTACTCTGTATCTAACGCCGTGCTGTACCTGTCCTGGCAGTGTTTGATGGGGACCATGTAGAGGGAGCTTTACTCTGTATCTAATCCCGTGCTGTACCTGCCCTGGGAGTGTTTGATGGGGACGGTGTAGAGGGAACATTTACTCTGTATCTAACGCCGTGCTGTACCTGCCCTGGGAGTGTTTGATGGGGACAGTGTAGAGGGAGCTTTACTCTGTATCTAACCCCGTGCTGTACCTGTCCTGGGAGTGTTTGATGGGGACAGTGTAGAGGGAGCTTTACTCTGTATCTAACGCCGTGCTGTACCTGTCCTGGGACTGTTTGATGGGGACAGTGTAGAGGGAACATTTGCTCGGTATCTAACCCCATGCTGTACCTGCCCTGGGAGTGTTTGATGGGGACAGTGTCGAGGGAGTTTTACTCTGTATCTAACCCCGTGCTGTACCTGTCCTGGGAGTGTTTGATGGGGACAGTGTAGAGGGAGCTTTACTCTGTATCTAACCCCGTGCTGTACCTGTCCTGGGAGTGTTTGATGGGGACGGTGTAGAGGGAGCATTACTCTGTATCTAACCCCGTGCTGTACCTGCCCTGGGAGTGTTTGATATTGTCTCCTCAGTCCCTTTTAACAGGATATTTCCCAGTATTCGCCTTGAAAAGTAATATCATTTGACAGCTCCTCTTTCAGAGGTTGTGACTCAGTAATGCACGAATGCGATTATAAAAATGCCGTGTGCTGACTTCCAAATGCCTTCTTCCCCAGAACCCATTGCTGGGATCATGGTCACCATGACGCCCAATGAGACCTTCTCCTCGCACAATGTGACTTTAAGTTGCTCGGTGGAACGTGGGACAGAGCCTGAATTCTCCTGGAGAAAGGATGGGAGGAACATCACGGAGTCCCTCTGGAATTCTGGACAGAGTCTCAACCTGCCCATGTTCAGCCTCGAGGACTGTGGCACCTATGCCTGCTTGGTGGCAAACCAACTTAACAGCAAGACTCACAGTCTGAATTTATTAGGTGGCAGCTTGTTGCTATATCATTAACCGTCATTACCCACACTGTTGTCGGAAAATGTCTAATATTCGATGCCATTCTGTGATTGGGCAGCACTTTCTGAACAACCTGGAGTGCCCTAATAACTACACTAACAGCCGATTTAAGATAATCAGTCAAGTTCATAATGTGGCTTATTTATGCGTGCTTGAAGCAACGTACATTTACACGCAGGGCAACCATTCCCTGCAAACAAAAGGAATGTGTCCAAGCCTTGCACCTTTTTGTGACTTACCCAGGAGCTTAGGGAGCCTATAGTTCCCTGTTGCTTTCTCCATGACAATGCCCTGGCCAATCACAGTTGACTTGCCAATAAATCAGCACCCTTTTCTCCTACCGCGTAGATTGTTGTGATCATCTGAAATTTGGCTTCCTTGTGTTTGTCCTGTTGAGTGCAAGACGAAAAACTTTGACAGCATGTCTCCCTTTTCAGAAATATTCAAACAGGAATTTCTCAAGTTACCGTGGAGGGGTCATTACAGAGTGATATGTAGCACTTGCAACACAAACAGTCCATTCGGCCCATCTGGCCCACACGAGCGTCTTTCCCCTTCGCCCCATCTATTCAGGACATTCTTCCATATATTTGCTTGGATTGAGGATTGGTTAATGGATAGAAAACAGAGAAGGGGAATAAATGGGCTGGGATAAGTTAGAGTGTTGTAAGGATCAATGTTAGAGCCTCAGCTATTTACAATGCCTATCAAGGGAGCTAGGTGAAGGGGACCGAGTATAATGTGTCCTTGTTTTCTGATGATACAAGGTCAGGTGGGACAGCTAAGCTGTGAGAAGGACACAAAGATTCTGCAAAGGGGCATGGACAGTTTGGTTGAGGGGGCAGGGAGGTGGCAGATGGACCACACCGCAGGGAATTATGGAAATTGGTCGGGAGAATAGAAAGGCAGAATATTTTGTTTAAAAACAGAGAGGCTTGAAAATGTTGCTGCTCGGAAGGATTTGGGTGTCTCGGTGCACAAATCACATGGGTTGTGGAGGCTCATTTGTTGAGTACATTCAAGACTGAGATCGAGAGATTTTTGGGCTTTCTAAGGGATGGGGCTAGAGTTGAGGTAGATGATCAGCCTTGATCTTATTGAATGGGGGAAACAGGCTCGAGGGGCTGAGTGGCCTCCACCTCCCTCTATTTCTTCTCCTCTTCTGTTATTTTTGCTCTGGTGTTTATCAAACTTCCTCTTAAATGCCAGGCAATCTTGGAGGCGCAGGAGAAAGAGCTTGCATTTCTATAGCGCCTTTCGTGACGTCCCCTCGCACGTTTGGAGCCAAGAAGCACTTTCTCAAATGGAGTTGCTGCTGCAATGTCAGAAACGCAAATCTGCGCACAGCAAGATCCCACAAACAGCAATGAGATAATGACCATAGAATATGCCTCCCTGATTTTAGGCGAGGGATACATATTGGTTCTGGCCACTGGAGACAAACCCTGCACCACCCACCACACCCCCCTCCACCGCTGTTCTTCCAAAGAGCATCCCTGGAATCTTTTATGCCCACCTGACAGGACGGACAGGTTTACAACTTAAAATCTCACCCAGAAAACAGCATCGGTGACAGGGCTGCACTCCTTCAGGCATGGCACTGGGAGTAAAACCCTATCTTTCTGTGTTGACCCACTGATCCACTGTGCACATATGTGCTTGTGTACGTGTGCTTATATACCTGTGCTTGTGCGCGTATGCTTGTGTACGTGAGCTTGTATACGTGTGCTTGTATACGTGTGCTTGTGCGCATGTGCTTGTGCAGGTGTGCTTGTGTACGTGTGCTTATATACCTGTGCTTGTGCGCGTGTGCTTGTGTACGTGAGCTTGTATACGTGTGCTTGTATACGTGTGCTTGTGTGCTTTTGCGCATGTGCTTGTGCGCGTGTGCTTGTGTACGTGTGCTTATATACGTGTGCTTATATACGTGTGCTTATATACGTGTGCTTATATACGTGTGCTTGTGCGCATGTGCTTGTGCGCGTGTGCTTGTGTACGTGTGCTTGTGTACGTGTGCTTGTGTACGTGTGCTTGTGCACGTGTGCTTATATACGTGTGCTTATATACGTGTGCTTATATATGTGTGCTTATATACGTGTGCTTGTGCGCGTGTGCTTGTGCGTGTGTGCTTGTGCGCGTGTGCTTGTGCACGTGTGCTTGTGCGCGTGTGCTTATGTACGTGTGCTTGTGCGCGTGTGCTTATATACGTGTGCTTATATACGTGTGCTTATATACGTGTGCTTGTGCGCGTGTGCCTGTGTGTGTGTGCTTGTGCACGTGTGCTTATATACGTGTGCTTATATACGTGTGCTTGTGCGCGTGTGCCTGTGCACGTGTGCTTGTGTACGTGTGCTTGTGCGCGTGTGCTTGTGCACGTGTGCTTGTGCACGTGTGCTTGTGCGCGTGGGCTTGTGTATGTGGGCTTGTGCGTGTGTGCTTGTGCGCGTGTGCTTGTGCGCATGTGCTTGTGTACGTGTGCTTGTGTACATATCCTTGTGTCTTTGTGTGCACCAGCTGTGAAGAATGTGCTATTGATGCCACTATGACAACGTCATCTATCCCAAATTTTTCCCCTTTCAGAATCTTCAAGATTCCCGCAGTGCAGAGTAGACCTGAGGAAAAACACGAGGCACCATTATGTACTTCCTGTTTTATTTGTGATTGTTGGCACATTGATGGGCTTGGTCTCATTTTCAACGAAAGGTGAATATCTCTTCACATACTAATTTCTAATTAAGTAATGAGCCTGCGCGAGATGTGATTCCATGTGTTTCTCACTCCAGCTGGAAGCTACTGCAACCCTGTATGTTGGTGAGGTGTCTGAAATCGTGAATCCATGACAAAGAGTGTAACCTTTTCTCTCTCTCTCTCTCTCACAGTCGGTAAAATCGCTCTCCAGGGGACAAGGTCAAAGTAACTGATCATTGAGAACTAGGCGACTGAATGTATGAATATACCATGGCGGCACCCTTATCCCTATTAATCCTGCACCCTTATTCAAGTAAAACCACACCATTTCCTGGAGTGGTGCTGCATCCATTAATTCGCTACAGACTCATCACAATTGATGCTGCATCCCTTACCATACTGCACACTCAACCCAATTGAAGCAGAATCCCTTAAATTGCTCCACTTATCCCAATTAATGCCTCAACCCTTAACTTGCTGAATTTACGTTGATTTGTGTGGCATTGCACACCTACCCCAACAGATGCTGCATCCCTTAACTTGCTGCACACTAACCTCGATTGATGCTGCATCCCTTATCATGCTGCTTCCGTGCCTCCGTCGATTATGGAAAGGGGACAACGATATGAGACGCTCTGAGCCGGGGAATCGCTCCGGAAAAAGATGACAGACCTCGACACCCCCCCCAACCCCGCCCAAGCCTTGCGAGAGCTTGCTTTTCGGTATCGCCGAACGCCTCACAGACACCAACCTTCACCTGGTCACCAGGAAACGGACAGTGATGTCCACGTCAGTGCTGATACATTGGAGGCGGAAGAGAACATGGGAGGAGAAGGAGGCCATTTGGCTCTTCCGTCCTTGCTCTGACCACAGACCGGGCACTGGCTGAACTGGAAAATTTTCCACCATCTGTTACTCACAATAAGCGCATGTCAAGGAAGAATGAGTCCAAGCTAATATTTTACTTCAGGCTGATTTACTTTCAAGAAGGCTCTGCAATGTAGCAAACTCTCCCAGTCCCTTGCACACGAGGGTGTTACAGCTGTACCCATTTATTCTATTTTGATGACTCTTTTAATTATACTATTTCGATGGGTGAACATATGCCCATCACCTGTTTTAACATGCCATTGTCTTAATTGCTTTCCAATGCAATTGCCTGTCGGCAAGACTATTGTCAAGGTTCAGTCACGATGTAATTACTGATCTATCGACACCATCCATCAACCAGAAGGCTATTGAGGAGCTACACCACGGGGATTGCAAGAGGGGCACGTTTGGACACTGGGGGTGGGGTTGAGGGTTAAGGGTGATGACCAACAAAGGCAGGTCTTAACCAGGACGCGCTTGGAAAGCGGCTAGAGGTGTGAGCCCTCGGAGAACTCCGCATTGGGAGGGGAGGGGGTGTGGGTGTGGAGGGGGCGCGGTTGTGGATGAATGAAAGTGGAGCAGGGAGAGACCTGGCGAAGATGACAAGACAAGGGGAGAAAGGGGAGAGAATTTGAGCTCGAGATGGGGGAAAGGAAAGGGTTACAAAGCCGACCGGCCGATGGCTACGAGTGATGGAAAACGCCAGTGACATTTGACATTCGTGGATTGAATCAGCTTCATCCCCTCCCTTAACCTCACTCCTCCGGCTCTGGATTTTTACACATCACCTTTCCGAAAGCGATGATCGGTTGTCTGGAGGTTGTCTCTTCCCCAGTATTGGCTGCTCCAAAGGGAGCAGGACACAGCCCATGTTCCCATCGCACATGAAGCTTGTGCCTATATTTCTGTGCCCGCAGTCCAGGTTGAAGATTTACAGCTATGACTCTCAGCAGGTGAAATCTCTTTCCTGTCCCCCTGATTTTTGACCATGTTTCTCCCCAGGTACAACTCGTTCAGCACTTTCATCTCTGCTAGCTGCTGTGTCAGGTGTTAGTATAGTGGGTCAGGTATCGGGGTACAGTCATTTTCAAATCATCACCCTTGTTTTCAAATCCCTCCCTAGTCTTGCCTCCCCTGGGATGATTCCCTACACGAAAGGCGCTAGATTAATGCAAGTTGTTTGTTGCTGTAATATGATTTATGGTCATGCAGTGACGCACAGCATCAACGCCTACCTCCCTCTTGGAGACGAGGCTTGTGAGCCTAGACTCGTAGAGTGGTCACAGCACGGAGGGAGGCCATTCGGCCCCTTGTGCCTGTGCTGCTTCCTCCCTGCAAGAGCGACTCACCTGGTCCCACTCCCCTGCCTTTCCCCTGTTGCCCTGAATTAATTTTTTTTCCCCACCCCCCCCACCCTCTTCAGTTAACGATCTAATTCCCAATCGGATTGAACCTGTGCCCCCCTCTCCCCGCTCACGGGCAGCGCCTTCCAGGTCCTAACCCCTCGCTGCGGGAAAGAATTTCACCCTCCTCCCCCATCGCCATTCCTCCCTTTTGCCAATCCCCCCCTAAAACCAGCCTCTTCTGGTTCCCCATCCATCCGCCAGCAGGAGGCGCTACATCGCGAGCGTGCGAGAGTTAGGAGCGGGAGTGAGGCCGCTCGGCCCCCTCGAGCCTTGACCTCGCCGCCGCCTCGGACCCTTTAGTGTCTCCCCTATCCGCTCCGTCCGGACCCCCCTCCCCACATCGAAACCCCCACCTCCCGACCTCCCCTTCTCCGAGGGACCAGCCTATCCCCTGGAACGGATCCCGTGATTTCTCTTCGGCCCAACCCCAACTGCACTGCTGCTGCAAACCGAGGCGGGAACGGCATCCCAGGGATCCCCCACAGGGAAACTTGGCAGCTGGGGTAGTAAATAAATCCTGGGCCGCTGAGGGATGGAATGCGCTGCTGTGTCGATTGTGGGTGGGTTGGTGCAATTGGAGGCAACGCCTTTAGCACTTTATTCCTTCAGGAGAGGAGGACCAGACTGAGAGGGTGACAAAGCGCCCTTCCCGTCGCAAAATAGTTGGGCCCTGCTGCTTTTTTTCGGTCTCTCGAGGTTAACCGTGCGTTAAAGGGTTGAATTACGAGGTAGACCATGGGCTTGCATTCCCTCAGAGGGTTACGAGGGGGCGGGGAGCGGGATCTAATCACCGGGTTTAAGATGGAAAGGGTCGAGAGAGGAATTATATTCCTCGTGTTGGTGGCGGGGGGAGGTGGGGGTTTGGGCGGGGGGGAAGGGGATGCGTGAGTGGCGCTGTGGGTTGGCGGGGTGTGGGGGGTGCGGCGACTGAGGGAGCCCAGAACAATGGAGGGGGGAAGGACCTTTATAAAGTTAAGAGTCGGGGTCAGGTCATGAAAGACCCCTTCACGCAACAGGGAGCGGAAATCTGGAACTCGCTCCCCATCCACCTCCCCGCCTCACCCCCACCCCAGAGAAGCTGCTGAGGCTGGGAAGGGTCAATTGGAAAGCAGAACTGAGATGGGTAGATTTTTTTTTGTTGGGTGAGGGGGCTGAAGGGGGAATGGAGGAAAGCGAAGGGAGGGTAAAAGGGGAGGTAAGTTACAGACCCGCCGTGAAGGTGATAGAATGGCTCGAGGGGGCTGAAGGGCCTCCTCTCCCTGTGATAGAATGGCTCGAGGGGGCTGAAGGGCCTCCTCTCCCTATGCTAGAATGGCTCGAGGGGGCTGAAGGGCCTCCTCTCCCTCGGATGACCCTCCCAGCCGCCTTAGCCCTCCACACGGTCTCAGTCAGCGATCAGCTCCAGCCTACGCCAGACTTGGTTCCTCCCCACCTCTCTCCCCCTCTCTCTCTCTCCCGCTCCCCCTTCCCCAACCCTCGCTCTTCGAGAGCAGGTTTAGCCCCCCACCCCCCCACGGCCGACCCAGCGCAGACGGGGACTTGTTACCGGGAGCTCTGCGGGCCGACACGGCTCATTAACGCGCACGTGGCCCTTTTCGAGGAAGAGTTCTGCATTCCTCTAGCACCTTTCTTCGCCCCGGGACACCCGACAGCGCAAATGAAGCACGTTGTCAAGTGTAGCCAGTGCTGTCGTCATGTAGGAAACACAGTAGCCAATTTGCGCACAGCAAAGTCCCACAAACAAACATCCATGTGACAATAATCCAGATCCATCGCTCTTTTCAGCGATGGTGTTTGAAATATCAATATTGGGCCGAGGACATTATGTTCTTGTCTAGAATAGTGGGCGTGGGATCTGTTATGTCTGCCTGAAGGGGGCATCAGTTTAATGTTTTGCCCAGGACACACCACCTCCAACAGTGCAGCACTCCCTCAGTACTGACCCTCCAACAGTGCAGCGCTCCCTCAGTACTGACCCTCCAACAGTGCAGCACTCCCTCAGTACTGACCCTCCGACAGTGCAGCACTCCCTCAGTACTGACCCTCCGACAGTGCAGCACTCCCTCAGTACTGACCCTCTGACAGTGCAGCACCCCCTCAGTCCTGACCCTCCGACAGTGCAGCACCCCCTCAGTCCTGACCCTCCGAAAGTGCAGCACCCCCTCAGTCCTGACCCTCCGACAGTGCAGCACTCCCTCAGTACTGACCGTCCGACAGTGCAGCACTCCCTCAGTCCTGACCCTCTGACAGTGCAGCACTCCCTCAGTACTGACCCTCCGACAGTGCAGCACTCCCTCAGTACTGACCCTCTGACAGTGCAGCACTCCCTCAGTACTGACCCTCTGACAGTGCAGCACTCCCTCAGCACTGACCCTCTGACAGTGCAGCACCCCCTCAGTCCTGACCCTCCGACAGTGCAGCATTCCCTCAGCACTGACCCTCTGACAGTGCAGCACCCCCTCAGCACTGACCCTCCGACAGTGCAGCATTCCCTCAGCACTGACCCTCTGACAGTGCAGCACTCCCTCAGTACTGACACTGGGAGTGTCTGGATTCTCAGCTCAAATCTCAGGAGTGGGGACTCAAGTTCACAACCTTCGTTGACTCGAGAAGGAAGAATGACGCCTGAGAGAACCCGGCGCGGTTTGTCTAGATGAACAGTCAGGAAAGAACGTATCTATTTTGCACATAAGCTCATTTCTTTCACCGTATTCCTGCACTTTACTTCTGTAAGCTGGTCTAGTGTCTTTTCATTGTAAATTGTACCCATTTTGTGATGAGTGTTGTACTTTTTCTGTTACATCATCATTATTTAATATTGAGTTTTATAAATACTCAGGTATGCATTCTCTGCAGTGTATTTAACTTTCAATCAACTTGCACCTCAGAAAGTGTGTTGCTGAGGTTTGTGGGCTGAACTCTTAGGTTCCCGCTCCAACCTTTCAAAACTGATCAACAATAATGGCACATGACAAGAGGAAAAGGCCATTTAGCACTCAATCCTGCCCCTCCACTCCTTCAGGTCACAGCAGATCTGTATTTTAATGTCAGTGCGTGCTCCCTCAGTACCGACCCTCTGACAGTGCAGCGCTCCCTCAGTACCGACCCTCTGACAGTGCAGCACTCCCTCAGTACCGACCCTCCGACAGTGCAGCACTCCCTCAGTACTGACCCTCTGACAGTGCAGCACTCCCTGAGTACCGAACCTCCGACAGTGCAGCACTCCCTCAGTACCGAACCTCCGACAGTGCAGCACTACCTCAGTACTGACCCTCCGACAGTGCAGCACTCCCTCAGTACCGACCCTCCAACAGTGCAGCACTCCCTCAGTACTGACCCTCCGACAGTGCGGCGCTCCCTCAGTACTGACCCTCCGACAGTGCAGCGCTCCCTCAGTACTGACCCTCCGACAGTGCAGCACTCCCTCAGTACTGACCCTCCGACAGTGCAGCACTCCCTCAGTACTGACCCTCCGACAGTGCAGCACTCCCTCAGTACTGACCCTCCGACAGTGCAGCACTCCCTCAGTACTGACCCTCTGACAGTGCAGCACTCCCTCAGTACTGACCCTCTGACAGTGCAGCACTCCCTCAGTACTAACCCTCCGACAGTGCAGCACTCCCTCAGTACTGACCCTCCGACAGTGCGGCACTCCCTCAGTACTGACCCTCTGACAGTGCAGCACTCCCTCAGTACTGACCCTCCGACAGTGCGGCACTCCCTCAGTACTGACCCTCTGACAGTGCAGCACTCCCTCTGTACTGACCCTCCGACAGTGCAGCACTCCCTCAGTACTGACCCTCTGACAGTGCAGCACTCCCTCAGTACTGACCCTCTGACAGTGCAGCACTCCCTCAGTACTGACCCTCTGACAGTGCAGCACTCCCTCAGTACCGGAACATCAGCCTGAATTACGAGTTTATGAATTGGCTATGGTATTGTGTTGGTTCTGTTACTGGATTAGCAGCCCTGAAATCTGAGTTAATAACCCTGGAGACGTGATTCCAAACCCCAGCACAGCAGCTGTCAAACTTACATTGGTTTCATTAATACTTCAGTGGATACTGCAAAGACTATGGGCCCTGACAATATTCCAGCAACAGTACTGAAGACTTGTGCTCCAGAACTTGCCGCGCCCCTAGCCAAGCTGTTCCAGTCCAGCCACAACACTGGCATCTACCCGGCTATGTGGGAAATTGCCCAGGTATATCCTGTACACAAAAAGCAGGACAAATCCAACCCGGCCAATTACCGCCCCATCAGTCTACTCTCGATCATCAGCAAAGTAATGGAAGGGGTCATCAACAGTGCTATCAAGTGGCACTTGCTTAGCAATAACCTGCTCACTGATGCCCAGTTTGGGTTCCGCCAGGGCCTCTCAGCTCCTGACCTCATTACAGCCTTGGTTCAAACATGGACAAAAGAGCTGAACTCCCGAGGTGAGGTGAGAGTGACTGCCCTTGATATCAAGGCAGCATTTGACCGAGTGTGGCATCAAGGAGCCACTATTCCTTCACTGTCGCTGGGTCAAAATCCTGGAACGCCCTCCCTAACAGCGCTGTGGGTGTACCTACACCACACGGGACTGCAGCGGCTCAAGAAGGCAGCTCACCCACCGCCTTCTCAAGGGGGCAATTAGGGATGGGCAATAAATGCTGGGCCCAGCCAGTGACGCCCACATCCTGTGAAAGGATTATAGAAATGGTGTCAGGAGGGGGCCACACACACACACACACACAGACACACAGCCCTCACAGCGAACTCTGACATGACAATGACCACGTATTCTAGACTTCTGCTGCCTGAAATGATTCCCGGAGTGAAGGTGGGTTCACATCTGGGCTGAAACTCTGTTCCCCAGACACTGGCTCTATCCAGCTTCCTGGGAACTGTCTGAGGCCGCACCACAATATTCATCCACACCCTTGGTGTTGCAACTAAACCCGAACTGATCTCGCAACAGCCTCTCGCCTCCATCACAAAGTCTAATTATTCTCACCTCTGCAATGTCTCCTGGCACTGACCCAGCTGCAGCTGGTCTGCTGCTGTAAACCCTCATCCGAGCAACTCTTACCCCAAGGCCAGACTATCCTAACAGACTCCCGTCCAGCCTCCCGCTATCACTGCCTAATCTCAAACTCAACAACCCTCCGGATCACTGCAAACTCCTCCAGCCCCTACAACCCTATCTCTGTAACCTCCTCCAGCCCCTACAACCCTATCTCTGTAACCTCCTCCAGCTCCTACACCCCTCCCTATCTCTGTAACCTTCTCCAGCCCCTACAACCCTCCCTGTCTCTGCAACATCCTCCAGCCCCTACAACCCTCCCTATCTCTGTAACCTCCTCCAGCCCCTACAACCCTCCCTATCTCTGTAACCTCCTCCAGCCCCTACAACCCTCCCTATCTCTGTAACCTCCTCCAGCCCCTACAACCCTCCCTATCTCTGTAACCTCCTCCAGACCCCTACAACCCTCCCTATCTCTGTAACCTCCTCCAGCCCCTACAACCCTCCCTATCTCTGTAACCTTCTCCAGCCCCTACAACCCTCCATATCTCTGTAATCTCCTCCAGCCCCTACAACCCTCCCTATCTATGTAACCTCCTCCAGACCCCTACAACCCTCCCTATCTCTGTAACCTCCTCCAGACCCCTACAACCCTCCCTATCTCTGTAACCTCCTCCAGCCCCGACAACCTTCCCCGCCTCTGATTAGCAAAAGGCAGCACCTCCGACAATGTGGCATTCTGGCGGACGTTGAGGTGGGATATGGCTTCAGGCCCTGGGATGGATTTTGTTGCTGTGCCCTCTTGACCCTGAGTCAAGCCAACACTTGTGCTCCTAACGTGAGAAATAAGTTCCTGCTGGATGCCAAAGATCAGCAGATAAGACAGCAAACAAGGACAAGTGTGGGCGGAGGTTCCCTGCCTTTTATAGCCCCTGAGACTCCTGGCTGTTGTGTACATGAATGAGAGCTGGTAACTAATCTCTTTGCCACACCTTCTGCATTCCAACTGAGAAAGCCGCATGGAATTCCTCTTCAGTTGGTGCAATAGAGCTGAAAGTAATAGTGTAGGTGTGGCGTGTGTATTGTGACACTCTCTGAATGTTATCCCACGCAAGGGCAGAGTCCCCTGGACACACCCCTCAACGTGGTGCTGACATGTTGACCAGGAGGCCCCAGCATGGTTGCCCAGCTGTGACTAAATGTCAACCTCGGAGGTTTCATCACATACTTGTCCCGCCCCATCACCCCCACCCCACACAACCTCCACCCGCAAATGTACACTCCAGCCATTAGCCGGCCATCACCGCCACCCCAATCCCTGTAATAAAAACCGAAAATCCTGGAGACCAAACTCAGCAGGTCTGACTCTCCTCCTGAGTGAGTTCCCTGCTGAGTTTTGCCAGCGCTTTCGGTTTTTATCTGGGGTGTCCAGCACCTGCAGTGTTTTGCTTTTATTTGCTGTCTTCCGACGCCAATCGGAAAGCGCAACGTCTCATTACCTATGAACTGTCAAGCAAACAGCCTTTCATCCACTCCCCCCCGCCCCACCATTTTCAACACTTTTATATTGGGGAAAGAGAAATATTCAAGGATAGGTTCAACAGAAACAACCCATTGTTCTCCAGGGCTGCACACAGCCGTGTCCTGGAGGCTGATCTCCAATTCCTAGACACTCCATGGCTGGTCACGGAGGGTTCCAAACCATCGGGTTGCAGTGGCAACATCCACTTATCCATACAGGTTGTGTCCCGGAGCTATGGACAGCCATGGTGGAGGCTCCAACATTCTTTCCCTCACTCTGGCCGACCAGGAATCTCCATCTGTCTGGCCACGTTTATGAGCACGCCCTTCTTTAGCCGCCAAGTCCTTGAGTGGGACCTGAGCTTCTGGGTCAGAGGCAGGGACGTTACCCAGAGCACCGTGGGCGACGGGTTCAAATCCTACCCCGGCGATTGGCGGAATTTGGCGTTAATTCACCCGTTGGATCTTTTTTGGTGGAGTTGAAAGCTGCTCCCGCCCATGGTGACCAGGAACCCATCATAGATTTTTTTGTAAGAAACCCATCTGGTTCACTGACGCCCCTTTTAGGGAAGGAAATCTGCCTTCCTTACCCAGTCTGTACTCCAGACCCACAGCAACGTGGCTGACTCTTAATTCCACCCCCCCAACCCCCACCACGGAGAGGGCTGAGAAAGCTACTCAGGTCCAGGGCAATTAGGGATGGGCAACAAATGCTGGCCTTGCCAGCGACGCCCACATCCCACAAGAGGATTAGAGGGAAAACCCCTCAATGTAGGGCCCTCAGAATAACACGTCCCTCGATATACAACCCCCTCAGTGTTAGGCCCCCATATCGCGGCGCACAGGGGTATAACAACCTCTGCAGCTGAACACCCCTCAGAGAAGCACCTCGTGCAGCAGACCCCTCACTGTCAGTCAATCTTTCTTTTAAAAATTGATTCGTAAGTGCTGAAGAATTTAGGGTTGGATTGCCTTCGGACTACAAAGGCTATTCAGTGGATATAAAGTTCCATGTGGAGGATACCAGAACTGACACAACAAGGAAACTGAGGGCGGAATTAAATAATTAAACAAGTGGGTAAAGTCCATTCGTGTTTTCAGTGAATGATAATGATTATTCCATCACACTGACACTAAAGAACAAACCATTTGGCATTTGCTTTCGAAAGGGACATTTAATCTTGATTGAGGAGGGATTCGAACACACGCCCTGGTAACCAAGACCTAATCAGTAATAATAAAGCCTGTTCAGTCATGTACACACTGCATAGTGTTCCCGTTGAATGAAGTCATTGGAGCGCAGTTTAGATTCCCTTGGATTCTGAATGACACGCTGACTCCCTCTGTCTGCCGCACCTGTCGGGGCCAGAGAGACAAAGGGGTGATTGACCCCTCGGATGCACCCCGGAGGTCGGAGAGCTGCCCTTTGCCAGCGGGGCTTGGAGGGGTAATGCGACGCAGCCGACTTCAAGTGGTGATGGCGCTGGCGTTCTGGTTGGCAGGTACACACTGGGACTGGGAAACGGGGGAGGGGGTGGTGTTGGGGGGTGCAGGGCTTCGGGTGACTGGAGTTGGGCGAGCGTTCTCATACGCGGGCGGGAGGTAGAGCCGGGACTGTAAAGTTGTGATGTGATCTGGTCCCCTCTTCTCCTTGGTAGCGTCTGCGTGTAGCGGCTTTAACGCTGGTTTTAGTTTAAGTTAGAGGTGGTGATTCTGGTGATCAAACTCAAAGACCATTTTGAATAGGAGAAGGCGGGGAGCCTTGTCCAATCTCTCCAATTGGACCATTCAGGATCCATCTGGAAAGGGTTGTTTCCAAGCAGATCTGGGGGATTGTTTTATTAACTTTATTCATTTACGGGATGTGGGTTTCGCTGACTGGGCTAGCATTTACTGCCCATCCCAGGTTGCCCCTTGAGAGGGTGGTGGTGAGCTGCCTTCTTGAGCCGCTGCAGTCCCCATGTGGTGTAGGTACACCCACAGTGCTGTTAGGGAGGGAGTTCCAGGATTTTGACCCAGCGACAGTGAAGGAACGGCCGATATATTTCCAAGTCAGGATGGTGAGTGGCTTGGAGAGGAACTTCCAGGTGGCGGTGTTCCCCATGTGTCTGCTGCCCTTGTCCTTTTAGATGGTAGCGGTCGTGGGTTTGGAAGGTGCTGTTGAAGGAGCCTTGGTGAGTTGCTGCTGTGCATCTTGTAGATGGTACACACACTGCTGCTACTGTGCGTCGGTGGTGGAGGGAGTGAATGTTTGTGGATGGGTTGCCAATCAAGCGGGGCTGCTTTGTCCTGGATGGTGTCGAGCTTCTTGAGTGTTGTGGGAGCTGCACTCATCCAGGCAAGTGGGGAGTATTCCATCACACTCCTGACTTGTGCCTTGTAGATGGTGGACAGGCTTTGGGGAGTCAGGAGGTGAGTTACTCTCCGCAGGATTCCCAGCCTCTGTCCTGCTCTTGTAGCCACAGTATTTATGTGACTGGTCCAGTTCAGTTTCTGATCAATGGTAACCCCCAGGGTGTTGGTATAGATAGGTCGGGGAACGGATATTTCTGCTGGTTGGCGATCGAAGACTAGGGGGCAGAGTCTATAAATGAGAGCCAGACTTTTTCAGGAGTGAAATGAGGAAACACTTCTACGCACAGAAGGTGGGGGAAGTTTGGAACTCACTTTCACAAATGGCAATTGATTGAACGCTAATTTTAAATCTGTGAGATTGACAGGCTTTTGTGATCCAAGATATTAATATGGGGCGAAGGCGGCTATATGGGGTCAGGTCACGATCATCCTTGATCTCACTGAATGGCAAAACAGGCTCGAGGGGCTGAATGGCCTCCTCCTGTTCCAAAGTTGCTAGAATTGCTCCACCATTGCCTGCCCTTGGGTCTAATCCTTGGAATTCCCTCTCTCCACCTCTCCACCCCTCCGTCCTCCCCCAACAGACCTCCTTAAAACCTATCCCTGCGGCTCAGTTATTTTTTTTGCAGTGGTTCAGCGTCCATTGTGGTCTGGCGACGCTCCCGTGAAGTGCCCGGGGCACGTTAAACGACATTAAAGGCGCTACATGAATGCAAGTTGTGGCTGCTGCTCTCTGTTGTCAAATCAAAGAGAGAGACACGCGCTGAGCACAGTAACGTGGCACAGAAAGAGTTAACGTTAATCTAGCGCCGTTCGCCACCTGAGGACGTCCCAAAGCCAGTGAAATCCTATTGAAGTGCTGTCGCTGTCCAATTGTAGGAAGCAGGGCGGCCGATTTTCGCACAGTGTCGTGATAATGAAAGAAAAACACCAAAATTGTGTCCGGGAATATTGGACTTTAAAAAATAAGACCTGAGTTTCTTTTAAATGCTCACAAGCCACTGGCCGGAATGCTGCAGGGTCACTCCGAAGAGGCAATGGAACCCCACCCTGTTGCCAGACAAGGTACTTCTAAAGACATCCAGAAACTAATTGCTCCCTCTGCTCGAGGCAATAGGACATAATGGGAAGTGGGTATTACCCCATCAAGAAACCCTGTAGGCAATGCCCAGCCAGATTTGTAAATTCACTTCCCGCTTGGAATATACAAAGCAGGGGTTAAAGTGGAGCTGAAAAGCTGCTTCGGTGTCTGTCTGTCGGTGGGTGCCCTGAGAGAGAGTCAGCAAGTGCTGGAAGTTTGACTCAGGAGAGTAGCAGCCGCACACAATACCCCTGCAAATTGCCCTTTCGCAGGTTTCCCGACCTCTCTCCCTCTCTACCGAATTCAACACAACTGGAACCTCGAAACTGACTATTCGTCTACCGGAGTCAACGCTACTGGAACCTCGAAACTGACTATTCGTCTACCAGAGTCAACGCTACTGGAACCTCGAAACTGACTATTCATCTACCGGAGCCAACACCACTGGAACCTCAAAACTGACTATTCGTCTACCGAATTCAACACAACTGGAACCTCGAAACTGACTATTCATCTACCGGAGTCAACACCACTGGAACCTCAAAACTGACTATTCGTCTACCGGAGTCAACGCAACTGGAACCTCGAATCTGACTATTCATCTACCGGAGTCAACACTGCTGGAACCTCGAAACTGACTATTCATCTACCGGAGTCAACACAACTGGAACCTCAAAACTGACTATTCGTCTACCGGAGTCAACACAACTGGAACCTCAAAACTGACTATTCGTCTACCGGAGTCAACACTACTGGAACCTTGAAACTGACTATTCGTCTACTGGAGTCAACACAACTGGAACCTCGAAACTGGCTATTCATCTACCAGAGTCAATACAACTGGAACCTCGAAACTGGCTATTCATCTACCGGAGTCAACGCTACTGGAACCTCAAAACTGACTATTCATCTACCGGAGTCAACTCAACTGGAACCTCGAATCTGACTATTCATCTACCGGAGTCAACACTGCTGGAACCTCGAAACTGACTATTCATCTACCGGAGTCAACACAACTGGAACCTCAAAACTGACTATTCGTCTACCGGAGTCAACACAACTGGAACCTCAAAACTGACTATTCATCTACCGGAGTCAACACTACTGGAACCTCGAAACTGACTATTCATCTACCGGAGTCAACGCTACTGGAACCACGAAACTGACTATTCATCTACCGGAGTCAATGCTACTGGAACCTCGAAACTGACTATTCGTCTACCGGAGTCAACACTACTGGAACCACGAAACTGACTATTCATCTACCGGAGTCAACACTACGGGAACCTCGAAACTGACTATTCATCTACCGGAGTCAACACAACTGGAACCTCGAAACTGGCTATTCGTCTACCGGAGTCAACGCTACTGAAACCTCAAAACTGGCTATTCGTCTACCGGAGTCAACACTACTGGATCCTCAAATCTGACTATTCGTTTACCGGAGTCAACACTACTGGAACCTTGAATCCCAATGGTCACAAAGCTCAATCCCCTACTCCCCAAGAGTCAAAGACTGTTCCCTATACCTTTTTTAAAAAAAAAATATATATATATTCACTTACTTCAAGCTAAATTCATACTTTTACCCTGTATGACCGTATCTGCATGTGTTTTATGCTGTCTTTCCTTTAGCAGTTAGTAAACTTACCCTTACCTTTAACTCAGGAAATTCTGATCAAATTGGTTCCATCAAAACCCAAATGACTAGGTCTTAGAAAAAGGTATCTGCGAGAGGGGGCCCTTTGTGGATTAAATCTAGTTGCGGCCAACAGAGGTGGTGGGGGGTTGGGGGGCTGATTAAAGACAGGGAGTGAGTTCATCCCTCCTCACCCAGGACATAACAATCTGGGGGTGTCCCAGCCAGACGGTGAGAAACTGAGGGGTCTCATCTGGATCAACAACGTTGGGGAGCCTCACCTGGCGTGGGGGGTGGTCATAACAAAAGCAAGATCTCACAAACAGCAATGTGATAATGACCTGGATATTCTGTTTTTTAGTGACGTATGTTGAGGGATAATTATTTCTCCAGGGCACTGGGGAGAATCCCCCCCGCAGCCTTCCAAAAAATGGCACCCCCATCAGTGCAACACTCCCAGAATACTTACCTTCCGACGGTGCAGCACTCCCTCAGTACTGACCTTCCGAGAGTGCAGCATTCCCTCAGTACTGACCCTCCGACAGTGCAACACTCCCTCAGTACTGACCCTCCGACAGTGCAGCACTCCCTCAGTACTGACCCTCTGACAGTACAGCACTCCCTCAGTACTGACCCTCCGACAGTGCAGCACTCCCTCAGTACTGACCCTCCGACAGTGCAGCACTCCCTCAGTACTGACCCTCCGACAGTGCAGCACTCCCTCAGTACTGACCCTCCGACAGTGCAGCACTCCCTCAGTACTGACCCTCCGACAGTGCAGCACTCCCTCAGTACTGACCCTCCGACAGCGCAGCACTCCCTCAGTACTGACCCTCTGACAGTACAGCACTCCCTCAGTACTGACCCTCTGACAGTGCAGCACTCCCTCAATACTGACCCACTGACAGTGCAGCACTCCCTCAGTACTGACCCTCTGACAGTGCAGCACTCCCTCAGTACTGACCCTTCAACAGTGCAGCACTCCCTCAGTACTGACCCTCTGACAGTGCAGCACTCCCTCAGTACTGACCCTCCGACAGTGCAGCACTCCCTCAGTACTGACCCTCTGACAGTGCAGCACTCCCTCAGTACTGACCCTCTGACAGTGCAGCACTCCCTCAGTACTGACACTCCGACAGTGCAGCACTCCCTTGATCCTGTCAGTGTGAATGCCGTACAGGATTGTGTACTGAAGTCTCTGGAGTGGCGCTTGAACCCACAATCCTGTGTTACAGGGTTGAGAGCACCACCCACTGAGCCACCCCTCATATCAGGGGGTGGGAGTGACAGGGGGCTGAACCCTGCTTGCCTCTATGAGCACCCCATCAAATCTGAAAGTTACCCCATTCCAAATCCATCCCCGTGCTTTGGGTGACATCTGAGGGTTGAAGCTCTACTTGTGGAGTGAAACAACAGAACGGAATATCAGTGGATGGGAAAACAGGCAGTTCAATTCTTACAGTGTGGATACAGCACAGACACAGGCCATCCGGCCCATCTACTCGGGGAACAGGAGCAGGAGGAGGCCATTTGTCCCCTCGAGCCTATCCCACCATTCTGTAAGATCGTGACTGATCTGGTTGTGGTCTATGTCCACTTTCCTGTCTGTTCCCCAAAAACCCTTGACCACCCCCCTCATCGATCAAGATTCTGTCTAACTCAGCCTTGAATAAATCCAAAGGCCCAGCATCCACTGCTTTCTGGGGTAGAGAATTCCACATACTAACAACCTTTGGGAGAGAAAACGTTTCTCCTCATCTCCGTCTTAAAATGGAGACCTCTTATGTTTAACCTGTGTGCCCTGGTTTTAGTCTCCATCTTAAGATGGAACATCCTCTGGCTATTGGCCGTACAAAGCCCCTCAAGATCTTATATGTTTCTGTAAGACCTCCTCTCATTCTTGAGGTGTCAGCTGTGGCTCAGTTCATAACTCCCTCGCCTTAGAATCAGAGGGTTGTGGGTTCATGTCCCACTCCCGGAAACCAAGAACTGTGATTGTACTCGAAAGAGTTGCAATCTGTGACTGTTGATAACTCGAAAGAGTCTCCTCTCATTCTTCTGAACCCCAATGAGTGTAGGCTCAACCTCTCCTTGAAGGGAAAACCCCTTCATCCCAGGAATGAGTCCATTGCTCCTCAGGCAATGGTATCTTTTGCTTTAAATAAGTCAACTGAAACCGTGCAGAGTGCTTCAGATGCAGGCTCACCAAAGCCCTGTGCGGTTGCAGGATAACCTCCCTACTTTTTATAATCCATTCCCTGTGCGATGAATGGCCAACGTTCCATTTGCCTTCCCGAACACTTGCTGCACCCACATGCTAACTCTTTTTCTGACACCCAGATCCCTCTGCGCCACCGAGTTCTGCAGACCCTCAGTTCAAATAGTTTACCGCTTTCTGAATGGTTGGTTGCTAAATTAGCCGCTGACACCAAGGTCGGTAGGAAAGTAAGATATCAAGAGCCTGCTGCAAAGGGATACAGGGAGGTTAAGTGAGAGGGCAAAAATTTGACAGAGGGAGTATAATGTGGGATAATGTCCCTTTTGGCAGAAGGAGTAGAATCTCTTCATCCAAGACATTGACATGGATTGTAAATATTTGAGGCCCCAATACTGATCCCTGTGGCATTCCGCTAGCCACAGCTTGCCAACCTGAAAATTACCCACTAATGCCTACTCTCTGCTTCCTGTTAGGTAGCCAATCTTCTATCCATGTAATCTGTTACTCCTATACCATGTACTCTTACCTTGTGGTGTGGTAGCTTGTGTCTTGGTCACCCTTTAATGCTATCAAGGCGACCAGGAATAGACACCAACAGCCACCAATACTTTCACCCAATAATATATATTTTAAAATAAAAAGGTTAAACAACCCAACTGTCTCTTTGATAAAGTAGAATCATAGAATGGTTGCAGCGCTGAAGAAGGCCATTTGGCCCATTGGGTCTGTGCTATCTCTTCACCTAGTCCCTCTCCCATGCCTTCTTCCCTTAGCCTTGCAAATTCTCACTCTTCAGGTAATGATTGAATTCGCTTTTGAAAGCCACGATTGAATCTGCCTCCACCAGGCTCTCAGGCCATCCCAGACCCTAGACGCAGCGTTTAATTGTTCTATGCTTGATGATGTTAGTCTGGTAACTGATCTACGCTCAACTAAATAAACCCGGGCGTGGTCGCAGCTAAAGTAAATGGACACACAGCAAGCCCGTGAAGCTGAGCAGCAAACATGAGATATCTTAAAGCATTGTAAATAAAGGACACCGCACACTTAGTGTCATCTCTGCGTAGCTCCAAGGAAAATCAAATGTAAAGTGTACAACAAACCAGTCGAGACACAACATTGACCACCTGCCGCATAAAAGAAAAGTTAATGTTTCCGCGCGTCACCTTTGCTTTGTTTGCCTTTCACCTTAAAACTGGCCGCTTCTCTTCACCCCCAGGGGCAGTGAGGGGCGTGCAGGTCAGATTGAGTGACCCACAGCTCTACGGGATCGTCGGGCAGCCCTTGCGTTTTGAGGCGGAGTACACCAAGGGGAGCTGGCGGGATATCCATAGCGTGACCTGGAAGGTGCAGGCAGCCACCTCCCTCAGGATCTTCCAGTACATCGTGGAGAGCAGCAGGATGTACCTGTCCCCTCCCTACCGGGGCCGGGTGGCGTTCCACAGGGAGAACGGTTCCATGACCCTGCTGAACTTCACCGCCCGGGATAACGGGCTGTACCGCATCATGGTGACCGACACCGAGGGCGCCGAGCAGACAGCATCCACGCGGGTGCGGGTGTACGGTGAGTCGGGATCTTGCTGTGCCTTTTCCCTCTCTTTCCCCCCCCCCCCCCCCCCTCCTCCCAGCCCCATAAGCTATAGGGGCCGCCTGACCCCCCACCTCGAGCCTGCTCCGCCATTCAGTGAGATCACAGCTGACAGGATCGTGGCCTTAACACAGCTTTCCCCTCCGACCCCGCCTCCACCTCCATGAACCCTGACTCCCTCATCTACCAGAACTCGGTCTAAATCAGCCTCGTTTCACGCTCAATGTATTTGGAGTTGTCCTTTTCGCGCACAGTTCTTGTGGAACCTGTGGCATGCTGACTGCCGATTTAAAAGCCGGGGAACCATTCTCCACCGAGTGGCCCAATCGTGAGCTCTTGTTTTTGCCACGCTCTGGTTCAACATCGATCTCAGTTGCAATTCACCCTGTTCCAGTCCCAGCTGATGTGGCTGCTGGAAAAGTCAGGTCCCAGAGTGGAACCCAGCTTGATAGATTTAACTTTGTTTTTTTGTTTAGAAACGTGGAGGGCGGCTACTGAACAGAGTCACAGAAATCAGCTGGTGAACTTTTAACAAAGAGAAAACGCTTATTAAGCAAGAAATGATGAACCATATTACAATACTCCTTCACCCACAACTATACGGGTTACAGATGTATACAGATTCATAAGGATAACACATGTTACAAAGGCTGTCTTATACACTAACGTTCACAGTAAGTACGCAGTCCATGTAAACCAGTAGGTGACCTGTGGTCAGACAGGTCACACTCTGAGACCAAGTGACTGATGCCACCTCAAGCAAATGCTATGGATCTCTCCTCAACTCCCCCCAAGACGCCTGTCATACCGTAAGCCAACCAATCCAACTAAACTCCATCCTTCACGTGAAGGCTCCTGAGCTCCACTCTCAAAGAACTCGCTCTGGAATCTTCTCCCAAATGACACTTCCTCTCGGACGCCTTCCACCAGGGTCCACCTCCAGGGTTTTGATCTCTCCTTCCGATCTTCCTCTTCCCTGGGTTGCCATGTGCACCCAATCCTCGCCTTCCATGCACTCTTTCTCAGAGACTCAGCCATGCCAACAGAACACCACATGCCCATAGTAAGGAGTCACCAACCTTTGCCTGTCTCCTCAGTTCTTCTGGCTTCTTGCAAGCACATTTTGCTTTGATTCTGCTCCTTGCAGCTTTCTTGCTTTAATTCGGAGCCTTTTCCTCTGCTCCTTCTTGACTTACCTTATGTCTTGAGACCTTTTCCTGTCCCCACTCCCTGGTTTTGGGACTTTCTGCTTTCTCTTTTGGGTCCTGCTCCCTGCAGCTCCTTTCCTACCTGCTCTGGCAGCTTCCGTGAAATGGCCCTGCCAACTGAACTCACACTGCTTTTCTGTTTCTCTGTCTCTGTGGGTCCCCTGTCGCTAGGTATCCGCACAGCATTCCATACTTCGTTTTAATTTCCCTAAACCACTTTGAGGGTCGTAAAACCTCATTAAAATACAGGTATGCAGACAAAGCCACAGACTTGCAGGCAACATTCTCCCAGAGGAAAACTCAAAATGAAACTAGACCCAGGTTTCACCCTTTTAACCCACAAATAAAACATAAATTAAACGTAAAGCCATATCTTGTTCCTAGCACACACAAATATGCATATAACTTACTTAAGACTGTCTCCAGCTCCTAACAACACCAAAAACTACCTTTGAAAAGGGAAAGGATTTGCAATGCTAAGGGGAAAGTTCAGACAGATTTGGACTAGAATATACAATGTTTACAACATAGAATGAGGCCATTCAGCCCATTTTGCCAGTCCCAGATCCCTGTAAAAGCGATTCACCTAGTCCCACTTCCAGCACCTTATCCCCGTAGCCCCGCAAACTTCTACTCTTCGAATAATGACCCAATTTCCCTTTGAAAGCTACGATTGAATCTGCCTCCCCCACACTCTCAGGCAGCGCATTCCAGATCCTAACCACTCGCTGCATGAAAAAGTTTTTCGTCACATCACCATTGCTTCTTTCACCAATCACCTTAAACCCGTGCCCCTCTGTTTCTCGATCCTTCCACCAATTGGTGGATCTACTCCACCCAGTATTGTAATATTGTAAGTATTGTAATATAGTATTGCATTGAGTATTGTAATATAGTTCACCTTTTCTTGTTTAATAAGTGTTTTCTCCTTGTTAAAAGTTCATCAGCTGACTCCTGTGACTCTGTTCAGTAGCTGCCCTTCATGTTTCTGAACAAAAAAAAAGTTAAATCTATCAAACTGGGTTCTACTCTGGGACCTGACTTTTCCAGTAGTAACATTAGCTGGGACTGTAACAGGGTGAATCTATCTACTCTGTCCAGACCCTTCATGATTTTAAAGACCTCAATCAAATCTCCTCTTAGTTGTCTGTACATCTGTACAGTCGGTCTCACGAAGAGGTTCTGAACCTTATATGGTTTAACATTAACTGTTTATTGATAACACATAACTGTATACGTTATAACCCACGACCATAACCATCTAGAAGGACAAGGGCAGCAGGCACATGGGAACACCACCACCTGGACATTCCCCTCCAAGCCACTCACCATCCTGACTTGGAAATATATCGGCCGTTCCTTCACTGTCGCTGGGTCAAAATCCTGGAACTCCCTCCCTAACAGCACGGTGGGTTTACCTACACCTCATGGACTGGCAGCGGTTCAAGAAGGCAGCTCACCACCACCTTCTCAAGGGGCGATTAGGGATGGGCAATAAAAGCTGGGCACAGCCAGCGAAGCCCACATCCCATGAATGAATTTTTTTTAAAAAGCCCAAACTATGAGCTAACTCCATGCTTGCTTCTACACAGGTTTCTGTCTGGTCCACAACCACAGTCTTAGTCCAGGTCATGCGCCTCTTTACCTCAAACTGTGGGCGGCACTGTGTCCCAGTCCCACATTAATTCTTGCTAGGCCAGATAACCTTACATTACGCTCTTAGCCTTCTCTTCTCCAAGGACAACAGCCCCAGCTCCTCTAAATCTATCCATGTCACCGAAGTTCCTCACCCCGGGACCATTTTCCTGAAACTTTTCTGCACTGTCTCAGAAGACTTCAAATCCTCCCTAAGGCTAGACTCCTTCAAAGATTCAGCCCAAGCACAATGGATGTCTTTCTAGAGAAAAGTGCATGACCTGTTCACCCCTTCCTGATAAGCATATCCCCATGGTTCTGGGATCATCCTTGTAAATATTGCTTTGAACGTGCTCCAGTGCCACTCTGCCCACTGTACAAATCGGAGACCAGAACAGTGCACAATGCCACAACTGTGGGCCAACGACTGATCCAGGTTTAGGATAACCTTTTCACTTTCCAATTCTACCCTCGCAGAAATGGGCCCTTATTTTATTTTCAATTCTTTTATTAACGTGTCTCTCTACTTGTTGTGATTTGTGTCCCTGTATCTGCTAGATCCCTCAGCTCATCAACCCCACTTCAACTCTTACTCTCTAAGTAAGATGCTAACTCACGGATATCAAGGAGAGGCATTTGGAGAGGTTTAGGGAGGGAACTCCAGAGCTCAGGGACCCCCCAGGCAGCTGAAGGCACGGCCGCCAATGGTGGAGCGATGGGAATCGGGGGATGGTCAAGAGGCCGGAATAGGAGGAGAGCAGAGATCTGGGAAAGATGTAGGGGCTGCAGGATGTTACAAAGATAGGGGGGGTTGTAGGGACTGGAGGGGGTTACAGACATAGTAAGGGTTGTAGGGGCTGAAGGAGGTTACAGAGATAGGGAGGGTTGTAGGGGCTGGAGGAGGTTACAGAGATAGGGAGGGTTGTAGAGGCTGGAGGAGGTTACAGAGATAGGGAGCGTTGTAGGGGCTGGAGGAGGTTACAGAGATAGGGAGGGTGGTAGGGGCTGGAGGAGGTTACAGAGCTAGAGAGGGTTGTAGGAGCTGGAGGAGGTTACAAGCATAGTGAGGGTTGTGGGCACTGGAGGAGGTTACCAAGATAGGGAGGGTTGTAAGGGTTCAACGAGTTTACAGATATAGGGAGGGTTGTAGGGACTGGAGCGGGTTACAGAGATAATAAGGGTTGTAGGGGCTGGAGGAGGTTACAGGCTTAGTGAGGGTTGTAGGCGCTGGAGGAGGTTACAGAGATAGGGACGGCTGTAGGGGCTTGAGGAGGTTACAGAGATAAGGAGAGTTATAGGGGCTGGAGGAGATTATAGAGATGGGGGGGTTATAGAGGCTAGAGGAGGTTACAGAGATAGGGAGGTTGGTAGGGACTAGAGGAGGTTACTGAGATAGGGAAGTTGGTAGGGGCTGGAGGAGGTTACAGAGATAGGAAGGATTGTAGGGACTGGAGGAGGCTACAGAGATAGGGAGGGTTGTAGGGGCAGGCGAAGGTTACAGAGATAGGGAGGGTTGTAGGGGCTGGAGGAGGTTACAGAGATAAGGAGGAGGCCTGGAGGCCATGGAGGGATTTGAGAACAAGAATGAGAACTTTAAAATGGAAGTGTTGCTGGACTGGGAGCCAGTACAGGACAGTGAATGACAAGGAGGGATGTGTGAACGGGACTAGTTGTGAGTTCAGACAAGGGCAATAGAAGCTTGGATGAGTTCGCGTTTACAGAGATGGAAAGCAGGAGGTTGGGCAGCAGAGATGTACATCTACACCCTGTGATCAGAATGGACAGTAAACATCTGCCAATGTTCTCTCTCCTTATCCGACAGAGCCCATCTCGAGTCCGGTCATCGTGACCTTCCAAAACCACCTCCATTTAAGGTTAACCTGCTCGGCGCATAATGGAACAGACCAGCGATATCATTGGTTAAAGGATGGTCGGAGCCTCGTTGAAACCAATGTGTTGGTGGTGTCTGATGATGGTCGCAATCTCTCTCTCCTGTCACAGGACAGAGCATTGTGTGGAGTTTATACGTGTTTAGTGACAAACAAAGTCAGCCAAGAATCAGCGAACAAAACATTATCAGGTTAGGGGGCATTCTGTTATTGTGTCATTTGTTTTGTCCTTGGTGGATAATTGCATATTTGATATATTTGATTTTCCTCAGAGCTACGCAGAGATGACACAAGTTTAAGTGTGCACTGGGTTATGTTTACAATACTTTAACATATCCCTGTTATCACAAAACGCCTGCACACTCACTTATCTCAGCCCCAGATTCTTCACATCGCTTCACTGTTTACTCAAGCTCCCCGTCATCACCCAGGTTCAACCAATCAAGCACAGTGAGCATGGATCAGTTACCAGACTAACATAGTTGAACACAGAACAATTGAAGAATTAAACCATTGAACGCTGTCAATGATTGTGACTGGTGCAATTCCTCTCAAAGTGTTTCACCTCACTGCAGACTGTGAGACCGCCCCAACTGAAATTTGTCCGAATTATCGATCGAGAGCGTTCACAAGGCACGGCCGATTATAGAATTGTGTGGGGTGGAGAAACAAAAGTGAATTTTGGAGAACTGAGAGCCGTGATGAAAGACTGAAAAGACTGGAGCTCTTTAGAAGCGGCTGAGGGGTGACCTAATAGAGGTCCTTAACGTTACGAAGGGGTTTCAGTAGGGTGTGTTACAATCTCCATAGATACTGATAACTTTTAAAGAGTAATTCAAATCCCCAGTTATTAGCTGAAAGGACAAAACATTAAGATTTCACATTTTCAGAAAAAAACTTTTACTGTATCAAATGATTCAGAACGGCGATTGGCGAAACACCATTTTCTTGTGCGGACAACTTATACTTTAAATGCTAGAAATAAATGGTTTCTTCTTACTTATCAGTCTCCCGGAATTACAGGTCTTACACAAACAATTCACAGTCGCTCTCAGATTTCAATGAATTCCTAACTTATTCCTTTCCCAGCCTGGTAACCTCTAATCCTAAAACTATCTTTCACACTGAGGGTTTTCTGAATATTTCTTGCTCTCGCCCCAAGCTAGGCAAATCTTCCATTCTTGTTTAACTCCTCATGAACTCGGGCTTCCGACTGAGCGCGAGCTCCCACTCATGTTCTGCATGGTGAACGATAGAGTCAGCATTTTCTCTGCTTAAGGTGCAGGTCTGACTAATTCTGTTTTCCTTGCTCTCTGCCTCACAGTTGGCTGCAGACCACACAAGACAAAACCACAACAATGCTACAGTTTCTGATATTTCTGGGTTTATATGGAAGCCTGTAGCCTGATCTCAAAATGGATTATTCTACTCTCTTCCCTATGGCAATGGGAAACACTTTGTGTATAAGTAGAAATGCTAATCAGTTATCTTTGATCCCAACTTCCTTTCAGCTTGGAAGTAAAGGAACAGGCTCCAGCAAAACTGTTTATAATTTAATACCGATACCAACTTTCTGGGACTTTGGAAGGCTCAGGATCTTACCACTGTAGACATAGAAACTGCTGTCATTGTCCCCAAGTGTAACACCTCGCAGCTCTGTCCGAATAAAACAACCTGATTCTTCCTCTGATCTTGAACAAACCACCCTGGCTGACTCCAGGTCTGAAACAGGTCACAAGACTCCTTTCCCCTACATCCCCTACAGTCCCAAGTTATAGTACTCTTATGAAATGATACAATCCCAAAATCTAATAAACTTCCAAACCTCGCTATTGTAACAGGCATATGTGGAAAAAGGTATTTCCACATGGTGGGGCGGGGGTTGGAGGGGGGAGCACATTGAGGGGATAGCAATATAATTCCACATTCTCCCAGCTCTCTGGGTAAAGGAGTTGTCCTCAATTGGGTTTATCAGTGTCTGTCTTATACTGATGGTGCCGAGTTATGGACTCTCATTCAGAGAATGGTGAGCAATTCTGATGTTATGATCACTCTTGCCATTTCAGATTCACATGGCTTTGCTGAATGCAGAGAAAAAGACAATGCGAAAAGAGGGCACATTCATGTGGTCCCTATAGTGATTGGGGTTTGTGTCACCTTGTTGATTCTGGCAGCATGTATTTTCCTGAAGGTGAGTATTTAAATACAGAACATTTCACACAGGGGAGTGATGATCTGGGTGAAGATAAGGTCAGTCGGAGATGAGAGAAACTCTGAGATAAATTTGCAGAAGATTACTTCTCCCTGCATAGTCCACCCAGGGAGGTGATTCTCCCATTGGCACCCTGCTGTCAGCTGAGGTAGAGGCTGACCTCTGAGTCTGATGAATGTTGGATCAAGAGGCTCGAGCCCATAATCCAGGCCAAGAGTCCCAGGGTGAGTGCTGAGGGAGTGCTGCACTGTCAGAGGGTCAGTACTGAGGGAGTGCTGCACTGTCAAATGGTCATTACTGAGGGAGTGCTGCACTGTCAGAGGGTCAGTACTGAGGGAGAGCTGCACTGTCAGAGGGTCAGTACTGAGGGAGTGCTGCAGTGTCAGAGGGTCAGTACTGAGGTGGTGCTGCACTGTCAGAGGGTCAGTACTGAGGTGGTGCTGCACTGTCGGAGGGTCAGTACTGAAGGGGTGCTGCACTGTCAGAGGGTCAGTACTGAGGGAATGCTGCACTGTTAGAAGGCTAGTACTAAAGGACAGCTGCACTGTTGGAGAGTGAGTATTAATGGAGTGCTGCACTGTCGGAGGGTCAGTACTAGGGAGTGCGGCACTGCCGGAGGGTCAGTACTGAGGGAGTGCTACACTGCCAGAGGATCAATGTTAATGGAGTGCTGCACTGTCAGAGGATCAGTACTGAGGGAGTCATGCACTGTCAGATGGTTAGTGCAGAGGGAGCGCTGTACTGTTGGAAGGTCAGTACTGAGGGAGCACTGCACTTCATAGGGTCAGTACTGAGGGAGTGCTGCACTGTCGGAGGGTCTGTACTGAGGAAGTGCTGCACTGTCGGAGGGTCAGTACTGAGGGAGTGCTGCACTACCAGAGGGTCAGTACTGAGTGAGTGCTGCACTGTCAGAGGGTCAGTCCTGAAGGAGTGCTGCACTGTCGGAGGGTCAGTACTGAGGGGGTGCTGCACTGTATGAGGGTCAGTACTGAGGGAGCACTGCACTGTTAGAGGGTCAGCCCTGAGGGAGTGCTGCACTGTCAGAGGGTCAGTACTAAGGGAGTGCTGCACTGTTGGAAGGTCAGTGCTGAGGGAGTGCTGCACTGTCAAAGGGTTAGTACTGAGGGAGTGCTGCACTGTCAGAGAGTCAGTACTGAGGAAGCGCTGCACTATCTCGGTCTCAAATATATTCAACAATGGAGCATCCACAAGCCTCTCAGTTGGAGAATTCCAATGATACACAATCACTTGTGTGAAGAAATTTCTCCTTATCTCAATCTGAAAATATCGGCCTATTACCCTGAAACTGTGGCCCACCCCCACATCTTCTAGATCCCCCAGCCGGGGTCCTAACCTCTGAAGCCCCTTCAGAATCTTTTACATTTCACTGAGATCCCCTCTCATTCTTCTAAGGTCCAGCGAACATAGACCTAAAATTTACTCAGCCTCTCACCTCCGAACAACCCTGAGAGTCTAATTAATTTAGCAATATCGAAATAGGAAATGCTGGAAATAACCCGCAGATCTGTCAGTGTGCTGTGGAGAGAGAAACAGAATTAGCATCTCAGCTCCCTGTCCACGCACTGGAACTGGCAAAGAGCCAGTGATCGGATGACCTTTAAGTACACAGGAAGGGAAAGGGGGAAGAGGAGGAAAGGTCAAGAGGGGAGGTTTGCGATGGGGTGGAGGCATCCCAAGCGGACAATGGCTCAGGGCAAAAGGACACGGTAATGAAACAAATCAAAAAAAGAAAGTATTGGTTTAGAGGAGGTTTCGAATGGCAGCAGGAGGTTTACACCAACAACGTTGTATGAATAAATGGGAGCATCTGTTATGACCTGAAATTGTCTAATGAATAAAGTGATTATATCCTTTAAAAGTCTTGGACAGTTTATATTTTGTCACCCTCGTACCCTGGGCCATTATGACAAGGGCGTGACTGAGGGCAGAGCAGTTAGGAGGGATTTTACGATCGGGCAGTATTTAAGTAGTCAGACATCACCTTCGGAGATTCCTTACCTCCATTTTCTCTTCTGCAGACAAGGGAAAAGTGATCAAGAGATCTTTAACATCAGGGGAGGTTGCGATTGGGCAGCAGGTGGACAAGACTCCTTCCCTCTTCAGCCAATCAAACAGCATCGCCCACCGTCCGATGTCCCCCTCAAATCTCAGCAGAAAGCCCAATGGCCCGACAGAGACCTAGAACCAGACAGAAACGAGCCTCCTGGAATAGATTGGGATGCATGTGAGATTATCAGTGGAACGGGGATCCAAAATGGTACAGACTGGAATTAAACATGACAGCGCCACATGTATGTGTCTCATGTGCACTGGGACTGACTGCAATGATATGGAAATTATTTATTTTTGACATTGTGTTTGTGCATATGTGTATATTTATAATGAATAAATTATAAATCAAATAGAGTGAATATCGCCGGTAGTTTTTCCCCATTGGATGGGAGACAGTCATCCAGAGCTGTTGCGAAATGATGGTGGAACGAACAGGAGGTCAGTTCAATCCTCAAAATCGACACTTCTAATTCACCGAGTGGCTTGGTGGTCGTAGATATTGAGTATTGCTGAAAAAAGAGACATACTGTCAAAGCTTTTTATCTGGCACTCATCAGGACTAGCCACAGGGCCGTCTGCCACTTGTTTCTATGTTGTGCTTTCACCGAGCGCTGAGCCTTGTTCCGCTATTGACACGTCCTCCTATCTTACCTTTACGCCACTATCAGCACCTTCGTTAGTCTTTAACACTACCAATGACACCCCCTTGGTCCTGAGCGCATGACACCTTTGTCAATCCCTCCTCAGCTCCCACCAACCCCTGACCTTCTATCTTGCTTCACCTGCTCCACCTCACCCCACTCTTCGACCGTGTAAATCCCCTCCCCTTCCTACCCCTCTTTCACTCTGAAGAAGAGTCACATCAACTCGAAACGTTAACTCAGTTTCTCTCTCTCCACAAGATGCCGCCAGACCTGCTGAGTTTGTCCGGCATTTTCTGTTTTTATTACCGCAACGAATAGCTTCAGTCCCCATGTAAATTTGTACCTTTGGAGCCCGAGGATCGAATTTGCATCTTATTTACAACTGGGTTTGGGGACTGGTTTCTTCAAGCGATGCTTCCCTGAACCTCCCGACCTCACTACCTCCCCCTCCACATTAAACACTCGGCTTAACGCCGACCTCCTTGACCCAACTTTTAGTCGCCCATCCCTAATGTCTCCTTATCGTAGCTCGGGGTCTAATTTTTATTTCTGTCTTGGTTTACCGCTGCGGTTAAGCTGCCTGTGACATTTGACTGGCCAGGTCAGTGTGTATTCCACGAGACTTTGGCGTTAGGTCAACATTGCCTGGCAAATCTGCTAAGACTTCGCCCTGTGATGTAGGAGAGCTGCTCCTAAACATAGCCAGCCCGCGTCAGCGGAGAGAGCTGAGGTGAGATCACTTTGCGTGTTAAATCTTTGATACAGAGGGTGGATCGTTTTGTAACATCTGACATGCAAATTCACAAAGGCAGCATCCTGCGCTACCTGGAAATCCGATTCTGATGAAAGGTCACTGAACTCAGGCGTGAACTCTGTCACTCTTACAAGCCCTGCCTGGTACGAACATATGAGTGCACGAGCAAGGAGCAGGAGACGGCCATTCGGCCCCTTGAGCCTGCTCCGCCATTTATAAAGAACATGGCCGATCTGACAGTGACCTCAAACCTGCATCCCGCCTACCCCCCCGATAACCTACCACCCCCTTGCTTACCCAGAATCTATCCACCTCTACCTCAATAATATTCACAGACTCTGCTTCCAACTCCTTTTCAGGAAGAGAGTTTCAAAGGCTAACGACCGTCTAAATGAAAAAACTTCGGCTCATCTCCATTTTAAATTGGGGAGCCCCTTATTCTTAAACTAATCTGCTGAGTATTTCCAGCATTTTCTGATTTGACTATGTAAACACATGGATACCCTGTCTGTTATTTAATATTTTTTATTCTTTCACAGGAAGTTGTCTTCGCCGGCTGGGCCAGCGTTTATTGCCCATCCCTAATTGCCCCTTGAGAAGGTGGTGGTGAGCTGCCTTCTTGAGCCGCTGCAGTCCATGTGGTGTAGGTACACCCACTGTGCTGTTAGGGAGGGAGTTCCAGGATTTTGACCCAGCGACAGTGAAGGAACTGCCGATATATTTCCAAGTCGGGATGGTGAGTGACTTGGAAGGGAACTTCCAGGTGGTGGTGTTCCCATGTATCTGCTGCCCTTGTCCTTCTAGATGGTAGTGGTCGTGGGTTTGGAAGGTGCTGCCTAAGGAGCCTTGGTGAGTTCCTGCAGTGCATCTTGTAGATGGTACACACACTGCTGCTACTGTGCGTCAGTGGTGGAGGGAGTGAATGTTTGTGGATGTGGTGCCAATCAAGTGGGGCTGCTTTGTCCTGGATGGTGTCGAGCTTCTTGAGTATTGTGGGATCTGCACTCATCCAGGCAAGTGGGGGGAATTCCATCACACTCCTGACTTGTGCCTTGTAGATGGTGGACAGGCTTTGGGGAGTCAGGAGGTGAGTTACTCACCACAAAGCCTCCATCCTCTGAACTGCTCTTGTAGCCACAGTATTTATATGGCTAGTCCAGTTCAGTTTCTGGCTAATGGTAATCCCCAGGTTGTTGATAGTGGGAGATTCAGCGATGGTAATGCCATTGAATGTCAAGGGACAATGGTTAGATTCTCTCTTGTTGGAGATGGTCATTGCCTGGCAATTGTGTGGCGCGAATGTTATTTGCCACGTGTTAGTCCAAGCCTGGATATTGTCCAGGTCTTGCTGCATTTGGACATGGACTGCTTCAGTATCTGAGGAGTCGCGAATGGTGCTGAACATTGTGCAATCATCAGTGAACATCCCCACTTCTGACCTTATGCTGGAAGGAAGGTCATTGATGAAGCAGCTGAAGATGGTTGGGCCGAGGACACTACCCTGAGGAACTCCTGCAGTGATGTCCTAGAGATGAGATGATTGACCTCCAAGGGCCGCAACCACCTTCCTTTGTGCTCGGTATGACTCCAACCAGCAGAGAGTTTTCCTCCTTATTCCCATTGACTCCAGTTTTGCCAGGGCTCCATGTTGCCACACTCGGTCAAATGCTGCCTTGATACCAAGGGCAGTCACTCTCACCTCACCTCGGGAGTTCAGCTCTTTTGTCCATGTTTGAACCAAGGCTGTAATGAGGTCAGAGGCTGAGTGGCCCTGGCGGAACCCAAACTGGGCATCTGTGATAAGGTTATTGCTAAGCAAGTGCCGTTTGATAGCACTGTTGGTGACCCCTTCCATTACTTTACTGACGATGGAGAGTAGACTGATGGGGCGGTAATTGGCCGGGTTGGATTTGTCCTGCTTTTTGTGTACAGGACATACCTGGGCAATTTTCCACATAGCCAGCTAAGTGTCAGTGTTGCAGCTATTTTGTTTAAAGATAATTCCTTACAGGGAGTGAATAAAACAAATAACAGGAGATAGAAGTCTCTGGAGTTTTCTTTTGATGAAAATGAATATTTCTGGAACTCTACCCATTTCTAAAAGCTATGTTTCCTCATAGTATTGAGTTGCAGTCATTATTCTTTAAGTTGTTGTGTGTAAAGGGCATGTCAACATTCAAATCAGTATCACGTCAGCTTCTATTGTACTGCTTTCCGAATTTTCTAAATTTATCCGTGGAATGTGGTTGCACTCACTAGGCTATTATTTATTGCCCAACCCTAATTGCCCTTGAGAAGGTGGTGGTGAGACGCCTTCTTTAACCGCTGCAGTCCCTGTGGTGTAGTTACACCCACAGTGCTGTTAGGGAGGGAGTTCCAGGATTTTGACCCAGTGACAGTGAAGGAACGGCCGATATATTTCCAAGTCAGGATGGTGAGTGGCTTGGAGGGGAACTTCCAGGTGGTGGTGTTCCCCATGTGTCTGCTGCCCTTGTCCTTCTGGATGGTAGCGGTCGTGGGTTTGGAAGGTGCTGTCTAAGGAGCGTTGAGCGAATGGTAAAATAATAATGTCTATTGGCTTTTGCCCACTGCCACCACCTCGAGCACCGCATGTGGAGGGGGTGAGACTCTGGGTGTGCAAGAAGGTTCTGATGAGGAGGCTCCTTCTCTCCATCAGCCCAGTTACAGGTTGGTGCTTGTATGAAAGTTGTTCCATATATATTCAGCCTGTATCAGTGAGTAAAGCAGACAAGAGATAGTTTTGGATGTTAAAGGTTTGATTCAGAGGAGGAGCTCTCTACAGGGGCTGCAATTGTTCTGAAATAACTGACCAGCCATGCAAATGGACGTCAACAATATCTTACATTTATATAGCACTTTGGGCATCATGATACGACCGAAGGCATTTCACAGGGACATTATAAGTCAGAGTTTGACCCCGAGCCACATGAGGAGATATTGGGACGGATGACAAGAAGATTGGGAAAGGAGGGAGATTGTAAGAAGAATCTTAAAGATAGAAAGTGAGGGAGAGAGGCTCGGAGGTGTAGGGAGGAAATACCAGAGCTTGGGGCCCAGGCAACTGAAGACAGGGCCGCCAATGGTGGAGCGATTATAATTGGAATTTTATTTTTCCAAATATCTACTTCCTTCACAAAATTTATAGAAGCGCATTACATGGGCCATTCACAGTTGACATTACAGAAATGCAAGATTAAATTGTTTTCTTCCAACGCTCTGTGCTGCTCGCCACAATTACAATTATCGTTAATATTAACTATATTCGTTTCAAGTCAAACATAGAGCCCGAGGGGGGTTTAACACAGCTTCCAGTCCCCGGTTTAATAGGTTGGGAGGGCATTAGACAGCGAACTCTCCCCATCACGCCTCTGCAGCGGCTGCCCCAAGATTGAATGCGTCCCTCAACACGTGGTCCTGAACCTTGGAATGTGCCTAGTCTGCAACACTCGGTCGGGGACAACTCTTTGCACTGGAAGACCAACAAGTTTAAGGCAGATTAAACAGCATATTTGACTGAGCTGATAGTCCTCCAGCTGCAGTTACACACGGGAGGCCAGAATCAGAGGGGCACGGATACCTCAGAGGGTTGTAGGGTCGGAGGAGATGACGGGGATAGGGAGGGGGGCGAGGTCAAGGAGGGAACTGGAAACAAGGATGGGATTTTAAAATCAAGGCGTTGCTTAGTTCAGGTCCAACGTAAATAAGCAAGCGCAGGGCAAATAGGGGACGGGGACTTGCTGTGAGTTAAGACGCGGGCAGAAGAGGTTTGGGTGACCTCAGGATTACGGAGGTTAGGATGTGCGAGACCAGCCAGGGGTGCTTTGGAATAGGCGAGTCTAGAGGTAACGACGGTGTGGATGAAGGTTTTAGTGGCAGACGAGCTGAGACAGGGGTGAAGCCGGGCGGTGTTACAGATGTGAAAAGAGGGGGGCATTACAGGTGACACAAATCTGAGCTTGAAAACTCATCTCTTAAACAAACGGGAGACCAAGATTGCGAAGAGACTGGTTTAATTTCAGGCCCTTGCTAGAAAGGCCAAATACTGCTGGAAAGTGGAAATCTGATTCTGCTGATAGGCCTCCGGCCTGAAACGTTAACTCCGTTTCTCTCTCCACAGAGAGAGCCTGACCTGCTGAGTACTTCCAGCGCTTTCTAATTTTAATCTGTAAATACACAGACCCCCCTGTCTGTTATTTATTCATTTTTAAAGATAATTCTTCTCAGGGAGTAAATTAAACAAACAAGAGGAGGCCGAGGCCTCTGGGGACTTTTTTTTAGAGAGGTAAATATTTCTGGAATTTCATCTATCTCTCTGTAAGCTCTGCTTCCTCACAGTATTGAGGTGAGGTCAATATTGTTTTGATTGAGTTTTAAAGCAACATATAAATCAGCCACACACTCCGTCGATTGTAAAGCGTCCTGAATGTTAAACTGATACCATTGTCACTCTCGTCCTTTCATCGTCGCTGCCATGGTCTCTCTCCGTGTGGGGCAAAGGGTTTTTGACACAGGATGGGAAATGGTGAATCGACACTGGCCTAGCTGGTTTCTACTGGTATTTGCGTTTTCCAAAAGTGAGTCTCCCTGTTATTTGCCGTGTGGTGTGGGAACCAAATTGGTGCAGGAGCCGGTGGTGAATCTCGGCTCCGATTGGAGGCCTCTTCATTTTGTGGGTTGTGTGAGGGTTGGTGACGATGAACTTTTTATAAAGAGAGATGGCTGGAGGAGTGAGGTCGATGGGGATGTGGCCTCCACATTTATTTCACTGAGTGAAAAGCTGAACAATTATGGATTTAAATCCCGCCAATTTGGAACTGGAACCCGATCTTCCTGACCGGACCCTGACTACGATTTGCCTGGAATTGATTTAAAGGCTTGAGGGGACTGTTTTTTTGTTTACACAGCGAGTTGTTGTGATCTGGAAGGCGCTGCCTGAAAGGGCGGTGGAAGCAGATTCAATAGGAACGTTCCAAAGGGGGGTATCGGATCAATAATGGACGGGGAAAATAATTGGAGGAATCTCGGGGGGAGGAGAGTGGGACAAGTCAGAGAGCTCTTTCAAAGGGCTGGCACAGGCAGCTGATGGGCTGAATGGCCTCCCTCCTGTCCCGTGTGACTCTTAAGGGCCATGCTGAGTTATCTTTTCCCCAAGCTGTGCTTCGTTCTGTCTAAACAGTGAGGGTTGACCCACGTTATTGAGTTTAACGGGTCAGGGGAATCACAAACCATATTAGCCACTCTCAGTTACAGTGTCGAGAGTCTTGAGTGGTCAATAGAGTTGCGGGGGTGGGTGGGGAGCGGGGGTGCAAAATGAGTCAGGATGGTAGTTTGGCAGAAGATTTTTTTGCACCTCTCCATTCTCCGGTTAGAAATCTGGTTTCGAGGAAGAGTGTGAAGGAGAAAAAGAAGGAAAAGGGCGGGATTTTCCGATCCCGACACTGGCGGGCATCATAGCGGGAAAGGCGGGGAAATTTGGCCAAATTTTCCCCGCCCGCGGTGATGGCCGTCGGTGTCAGGGCTGAGAGACGCCGCCCAAGAGCCTTGCCCCAGATTGGACATACCCCCTCCTTGCCCCCCCTCCCTCGCATTTCCCACTCATCCCTCTATATCCGCCTGTGTTAAAAATGGAGGCTGAATGATTTCAGGACCCTCAGTGCTTCAAACGAGTCACACGAGCCCCTCCCTCCGCAGGCCCGGTGGTGCCGATCAGGAGCAAGGCGGGACAGGCAAAACTACCTGTCACGGCCACTTCACTCTGACTGTCAACGGCACACTGGGTCCAACTGGAGTGGCCGCTCGGAGAAAAAAACATAGCGGGATGGGTGAGGTCGTAGGTTGCCCCCCTCCAGCGTGAGAACGATGGGAAAGGGTCAACTCAAGAGTAGTGTGCAGGCCGCAAGGTTCTAGCACCTCGTTCGCGCTGGGAAACCTTATCCCTGAAGACGCAGGAGCTCAGCGCCTCCTACTGGCCTCAGGAGCCGGCGAAATGGGAAATGCTCGGCCTATGGCGGGAGTTATTAATCTCTGTGTCAAGCCTCTGCTCTTCCGCTTAATGGGCGACTCATTTTGGTCAATGAATATGCGGGCCTGAGAAGTCAGGGATGTGCGTGTCGGGCCACACGTGTCCTAGGTGAGGGCTCAGGATAGGAGGATGTATCACCTCACACTCAGGGCCAGGGAGGGGGACCATGAACCCCTGGCGCTTTTCCTGTTTCCAGGCCCCTTAGTCCACCCAACCCTCACCTCCACCCTCCGCAACCCCACTAAACCCTCCCCCTCAATCACGTTTGACATTTTTTCACCTTTCAAGATTCACCCATCAATTCACCAAACAATCAACAGAAACGCCCTCGCCAGATGTTGGCGTCTGGTTACAAATATTATCCAATGTATAAGCAGCATGGGCCATTCGTATTAAGAGCAGCAACGTTATGATGCGGTGTCCGTTGGCGTCTGCCCTACGGGTGACCCCACCATGACTATTAAACGGACCAGAGAGTAGAAATGGTACTTTAACAGCACTGTGCAATATTGTTAATTGGACAGGAAAATATCCCATTGGTTATTTATAACACTGCTCAGATGATAGCACTGATTTCGGTGACTGCCCCCACCCCCATTAACATTGCAGCATATGGACACGGTGACAGTGAATTCATATTTTGGGGGAAAGATTTAATGCTTGCAACCCTGATAAATGGCATCAGATCTCTTACATTGTGTAGAAGCAGAGGAAGGCTTTCTCCTGCCTGAGAGTATGACCACATTCATTGCAATTATTTCATCAGTAATCTCACAGGGTGCAACAATCAAATGGCTCCTGAGCAACAACGTGTAGTTATTAAACAACATAGGCCTTCACTGTTAGTGAGAAGCATTGGACTCCTCTAGTGTCTCTGTGTCACACAACTTTTAAGACACTCGAGGATAAAGACTGAATGGTTCACAATTGTATCGGTGTTTATTTGATCAGCGAGTTTGAAGATTCAAACAAAAAGCTAAAAGCTACTGCGGATGCTGGAAATCCAAAACAAAACAAAAACAGAATTACCTGGAAAAACTCAGCAAGTCTGGCAGCATCGACGGAGAAGAAATCAGTCAACGTTTCGAGCCTCCATGGCCCTTCGGCAGTTCTGCACTATCTCTAGGATTTGTTAATCAGGCATCTGGCAGCAACTTAGGAAAAATGTAGATTGAATTGTTGATCTGAATTTTTCAAAGAAGAATAATTACATGGTGCAAAAACTCAAGAACTAGGTTGTTTCCCCCTTCCCCAGAAGCTGTTATACAGATTATGTTGCACATTGTGAATTTATAGCCTAAAATGGAAACATGTAATTAATAAATAAGAAACACCAACAGCAAAAGAGAAAGTGTGACAAAGCAATACCCTGAGGGAAATCATTTCTAGGAGCACTTAAGTCATCGGGTTGGGATTCTGTACACGCCCTTTATAGTAGAAGACCTTTATGCTGTTTCTCTGGCATTTCAATGGCTTTTTTTTTGTCAAAGTTACAATGGATGATTGGGAATCCTCGCTCCCCAGAAAAATTCAAGTCCCACAGCACGACCACCTTCTGCTAGATTTTAAACAGGATGGTGCAGGGTGGGGTGAACCTAGGATGCAATGGAGATTTTTAAAAGCCTTTCTTTCAGCCATCCCTTAGTGAAAGTAGGGATTTCAATCGGAGACTTTGCAAGAATAATAAACGGGTGGGTCAGCACCCTGCTTTGCATAAATGCCGGTTTTTAGGTTCTTACATTTGTTTTGCCGAGGCCCAAGATTCCCAAGCCTCTGCTCGATCACACAGCACGTCATCAGAGTAGTGCCTGGGCATTTTGGTGTTTTGGTGTTCTGTGGGTTGGTGCCAGAGAAGTCAGAATGGTAAGGTTGTATTAGCCACAGAATTGAGTTGTTTTGTAAATGTAGTGATTTATTTGTAGCCACTTTAGGGCATTATGCAAATTTAGACTGCCATTTATTTGCTGGTTTAAATTTAAAATTGAATTTTGAGAAGTGAACAGCATTTAATTTTGTGGCACTAAACCTTAAAAGTGATACCCCCGCCCCACACTATCCCCCAACCACACCAATCTCCCCTCCACGTCACCCCCACCACACACTAACCCCCAACCCCACCAATCTCCCCTCCACGTCACCCCCACCACACACTATCCCCCAACCCCACCAATCTCCCCTCCATGTCACCCCCACCACACACCATCCCCCAACCCCACCAATCCACCCCCTACATCACCCCCACCACACACTATCCCCCAACCACACCAATCTCCCCTCCACGTCACCCCCACCACACACTATCCCCCAACCCCACCAATCACCCCCCTTGTCACCCCCACCCCACACAATCCCCCAACCCCACCAATCCACCCCCTACATCACCCCCGCCCCACACTATCCCCCAACCCCACCAATCCACCCCCTACATCACCCCCACCCCACACAATCCCCCAACCCCACCAATCCACCCCCTACATCACCCCCACCCCACACAATCCCCCAACACCACCAATCCACCCCCTACATCACCCCCACCACACACTATCCCCCAACCACACCAATCTCCCCTCCACGTCACCCCCACCACACACTATCCCCCAACCCCACCAATCACCCCCCTTGTCACCCCCACCCCACACAATCCCCCAACGCCACCAATCCACCCCCTACATCACCCCCGCCCCACACTATCCCCCAACCCCACCAATCCACCCCCTACATCACCCCCACCCCACACAATCCCCCAACCCCACCAATCCACCCCCTACATCACCCCCACCCCACACTATCCCACAACCCTATCAATCTCCCCGCCATGTCACCCCCACCACCTAACTGCCCAACCCTCTCAAACTCCCCCCCCCACCCTAACCCCAATTACCACCCGCACCACCCACTCAAGTCTCCCTCCCGTCACCATCCCACCAACCCAACCATCCAAGCCCCCACAAACCTCGCCCTGCTCCCAACACCACACTCAACCTCCTTCCCACTCCCAACCCCCACCCCTCCAAACCTGCCCCCCAACCCCAGCCCTCACCCTCAGTACATAGTCCTGGACCTTGGAATGTGCCAGTCCGCAATGCTCAGCTGGGGACAGCTCTTTGCACTGGAAGACAGGACCCCTTATTCTGAAACTGCACCTCCTGGTTCTAGATTTCCCCATGAGGGGGAAACACCCTCTCTGCATCTGCCCTGTCCATCCCCCTCCGAACCTCATATGTTTCGATCAGGTCGCCTCTCGTCCTTCTAAACTCCGATGGGTACAGGCCCAACCTGCCCATGAGACAAAACCCCCCCTTCATCCCAGGAATCAGCTGAGTGAACCTTCTCCGAACTGCCTCCAAGGCAAGCCCATCCCTCCTTAAGGAAGGAGACCAGAGCTGTGCCCAGGTGCAGTCTCTCCAACACCCTGTCCAGCTGTAAGGACTCTTCCCCACGCTTATACTCCACCTCCCTTGCAATAAAGGCCAACATTCTATTTGCCTCCCTCATCGCTTGTGTCTGCAATGCTGACTCATGTACGAGGAGACCCAGATCCCCTTGTTCCGGAGCATTCTGCAGTCCCTCCATTTTCCTTTCCCCCCCCCACCTCCTCCGTTCCCTCTGCCTGTGTCCCAGACTTTGGGCTTCTTTACAGGCTGTGAGATTCAGCCTGAGCCTCTCATTGCTTTCACTGAACTGTCTGATTCATGGTCAAAGTGTGGGAGGGGAGTCACTCCCCTCACGCACAGTCCTGGGGGGGTTGTCTGTGCAATGCTGTCTGTCCGTGTCCTTGTGTGTGGTTCAGGGCTGACCCGAGATTGGAGGGGGGGAGGAGGAGATGGGCGGCAGTCGCCCTCTAGTAGTCCGATCTTGAGCTGCTGTTTTTTTGTTTCCTCACTTGCCATTCATGACAGGAACCCCAGTGGTATTCTTTGGGAATGTTACGCCAGGGGCAGGTTGGGCTGGGGTGGGGGTGTTGGTGAGGTGCTTGGAGGGTGGGCAGACAGCTGCCGAGGGCTGATGTGGGGGTGGGGGTTGGGGGAACGGGATGCTGAGTCTTTTTAGCTGGTGCATTGAGGCAAAATCAGGAGTTATACTGCAGCTCGCGCAACATTGAAGCGACATTTTGGGGCAGCAAAGGCTTAGTGGGGAAAGTCCAATGCCTAAGGTCTGGAAACTGGAGAAAACCCCTTGGGTAGAATCTTTGTCATGGGATATATTTGGTAAACATCATGTGTAACTGCAATTGCATTGAGGCACCACAGGGTGGCACATGCTGCATGGAAAGATCCAGAATTATTTTGTACTTTTAGTCGTGTCCATTTTTAACTGTTATGGATTGTAATTTTGCTAATTTTTATGATTCAAGTACATTTTTGGGGAAAAGAAAATGGTCCCAAGATGCGTCACAGGAAAGGTCAACACTTGACTCTGGTTCCCAGAAGGAGATATTTGGACAGGTGCCCAGAAGCTCAGTTTTAATAGAGAGTTGCATCGAGTTGCTCTGAGTCAGGAGCATAGAAACAAGGCCATTCGGCCCATCTGCTCCGTGCCAGTGTTTCTGAACCACACTAGCCTCCTCCCAGCCCCCATTTTCATCTCATCCCATCACCATATCCTTCTATTCCTTTCCCCCCCCCGCCTCCTCATGTGTTTATCCAGATATCCCCCTTAAATGCATCTCCTCTATTCACCTCAACCACTCCCTGTGGTAGTGAGTTCCACGTTCTCACCACTCTCCGGGATAACAGGGCCCAAACACTCCTTTCAAGTGAAGCAGCATTTCACTTGCACCTCCCTCAATTTAGTCTACTGCACTCGCTGCTCCCAATGCGGTTTCCTCTACATTGGAGAGACCAAACGCAGACTGGGTGACCGCTTTGCAGAACACCTTCGATCTGTCCGCAAGCATTACCCAGACCTCCCTGTCGCTTGCCATTTCAACACTCCACCCTGCTCTCATGCCCACATGTCCGTCCTTGGCCTGCTGCATTGTTCCAGTGAAGCTCAACGCAAACTGGAGGAACAGCACCTCATCTTCCGATTAGGCACTTTACAGCCTTCCGGACTTAATATTGAGTTCAACAACTTTAGATCATGAACTCTCTCCTCCATCCCCACCCCCTTTTTACCATTTTCATTTTTATTTTTTATTTTTTATCCACTTATATTTATTTTTTAAATTTATTTTCATTTTGATTCCGTTATTCATTGTTTTCTCCCCACCGTAAGTTTATCGTGTGCCTCAGAGAGAGGATGGCAGCAAGTCTCTGACTGGCGACTCCTGCCTCCAGGTGGAATGATGTTTTCAGGTTGGGTTGAGTAAACATAGAGGTTGAATGTCGGAAGTCTTCAGAGGTACACAGCCTTTTGTGTTTGGAAGTCCGGTCGCAGACCACCAAATCTTCATCGCATTTCAATAGTTCAAGCAAGGACTTGGACAGTTCTACAAATCTGTGAATAAACAAGTGTTGATCCCATTCTAACCCCAAAAAAAAGGCTCTAAGTGCAGTCAACGTGATGCTACGAGCTGAAAATGTCAATCTTGTGCAGTTCAGGACTGAGTAACTTACATCATACCATGTGACTCATAAGATGACTACTTCACGTTGTAAGAGTTGTGGCTTCTATGGATTAACATTTAAACCTGAGACCAAAAATTCAACAGCTCTCTCATATTAACTCTATTAATTCTCTGAGTCTGCACCTCAGGTATAGCAAGTAACTGCTAACTGGCAAGTGACAAATATTCAGGACTCAAGAAGGGTTTAAGCACTTGGGTCATTCATTTGTGAAGGATCGCTGGAGCATTGTGAAAGCCCTGAGGAAAACACATTCACATGCAACTTTGATCTCCAAAGATAAAGACATACGAGCATATAAAAAAGTAGGCCATTCGGCCCCTCGATCCCGCTTGGCCATTCAATAAGATCATGGCTGATCTGTTGGTGTTTCACATTCCACATTCCCAACTACCCCCAATAACCTTTGATTCCCTTGCCTAGCAAGAATCTTTCTGCCTTCACCTTAAAAGTATTCAATGACCACGCATACACGCAACAAACAATTTCACATTGGACCAAGGGCCCAAATTCTCCTTTTAGGTGAAGCAGCATTTCACTTGCACCTCCCTCAATTTAGTCTACTGCATTCGCTGCTCCCAATGCGGTCTCCTCTACATTGGAGAGACCAAACGCAGACTGGGTGACCGCTTTGCAGAACACCTGCGGTCTGTCCGCAAGCAGTACCCAGACCTCCCTGTCGCTTGCCATTTCAACACTCCACCCTGCTCTCATGCGCACATGTCTGTCCTTGGCCTGCTGCATTGCTCCAGTGAAGCTCAACGCAAACTGGAGGAACAGCACCTCATCTTCCGACTAGGCACTTTACAGCCTTCCGGACTGAATATTGAGTTCAACAACTTCAGATCATGAACTTTCCACTCCATCCCCACCCCCTTTTTCACTCCCCTTTTCTCAATGCTCATTTTAATGTTTTAATTTTTAGTTTTTATCCACTTATTTTTATTTATTTTCATGTTTATTCATTGTTTTATCCCCACCGTTTGTCCTATTTTCAATCTTTTTTCCCACCAACGTCCCCTCCCCCTACCCCACCCCCACTAGGGCCCATGTGTCACTTGTTCACGTTGATCTTTCACAGAGTGCTTACCCTAGTCCTGCTATTATCACATTCTGCTTTCCGACCTTAATGCCACCATCAGCACCTCCTCTAGTCCTTACCACTAACATTAACACCCTTTTGGCCTTTTGTTCATGACACCTTTGTCAATCTCTCCTTTGCCTCCACCTATCGCTGACCTTCTATCCAACTTCACCCACTCAACCCCCCTTAAACAGTATAAATTTCATCACATTTTTACTCCTCTTTAGCTCTGAAGAAGAGTCACACGGACTCGAAATATTAACTCTGTTTTTCTTTCCTCTCCACAGAGGCTCTCAGACCTGCTGAGTTTTTCCGGCATTTTCTGTTTTTGATTCTCATTACTTATACTGGTTTACCATTCAGCTTCCAACAACTTGCTTTTATATGTCTATCTTACAGCAATAAATGTAGACTGGTTTCTTCACATCACTGTTATTCTCTGCAATATCATTTTTATTGACTGGAACAGCTTCTGTTAAACCCATGCAGCTAAAACTTTTCTCTCTCCACTCCGCACTGTCCGATTTCTTTCTCTGTTTGAAACTCAACCTCGAAGATTTCATGTTTCCATTTCTTTTGTTTTTTTCTATTCCCCCCCTTCAGGTTTTTGCAACTGCAACTCAATTCTAGCTAACTCAAGCTGAGTCCTACCCGTCTCAGGCATTACTTACCCTAATCACCAAATGCGGTGCCTTCGCCTCACCTCTCAAACCAAATCTCGCCCAATCAAACGGCATCCTCCACAGTCTAAATCTCACTCAATCAAACAACAGCCTCCACAGTCCAAATCTCACCCAATCAAACAACATCCTCCACAGTCCCAATCTCACCCAATCAAACAACATCCTCCACAGTCCAAATCTCACCCAATCAAACAGCATCATCCACAGTCCAAATCTCACCCAATCAAACGGCATCCTCCACATTCCAAATCTCACCCAATCAAACAACATCCTCCACAGTCCATATCTCACCCAATCAAACAACATCCTCCACAGTCCAAATCTCACCCAATCAAACAACACCCTCCACAGTCCAAATCTCACCCAATCAAACGGCATCCTCCACATTCCAAATCTCACCCAATCAAACAACATCCTCCACAGTCCAAATCTCACCCAATCAAACAACATCCTCCACAGTCCAAATCTCACCCAATCAAACGGCATCCTCCACAGTCCAAATCTCACCCAATCAAACGGCATCATGCCTCAAATCTCAGCGGGAAGACTGATGGTTCAACAGGTTCCAGGAAGGGGACAGAAATGAGCCCGCTGCAGTGGGGTGGGATTTATTTGGTGGGGTTTAGCCGAAGCGGAATGTTAAATGGTGCAGGCTGGGATTGGACACCACGGCACCATGTGTACATCTCTCATGTGCACAGGGACTGAGCATGACGAGCTGTAAATTACAGGAAATAAACGTGTGACAGGAAATGAGTGTGACTGTGACAGGGAGTGAGTGTAACCGTGACAGGGAGTGAGTGTGACTGTGACAGGGAGTGAGTGTAACCGTGACAGGGAGTGAGTGTGACCGTGACAGTAAATGAGTGTGACCGTGGTAGGAAGTGAGTGTGACCGTGACAGGAAGTCAGTGTGATCGTGGCAAGAGGTGAGTGTAACCATGGCGGGAAACGTCTGTGATCATGGCAGGAAGGTAGTGTGAGTGTGACAGGAAGTGAGTGTGACCATGACAGAAAATGAGTGTGACTGTGACAAGAAGTGAGTGTGACTGTGACAGGAAGTGAGTGTGACTGTGACAGGAAGTGAGTGTGACTGTGAAAGGAAGTGAGTGTGACCGCGACAGGAAGTGAGTGTGACTGTGACAGGAAGTGAGTGTGACCGTGACAGGAAGTGAGTGTGACTGTGACAGGAAGGGAGTGTGACTGCGACAGGAAGTGAGTGTGGCTGTGACAGGAAGTGAGTGTGACCGTGACAGGAAGTGAGTGTGACTGTGACAGGAAGGGAGTGTGACTGCGACAGGAAGTGAGTGTGGCTGTGAGAGGAAATGAATGTGACTGTGGCAGGAAGTGAGTGTGATCGTGGCAGGAAGTGAGTGTGACCATGACAGGAAATGAGTGTGACTGTGGCAGGAAGTGAGCGTGACTGTGGCAGGAAGTGAGTGTGACCATGACAGGAAATGAGTGTGACCGTGACAGGAAGTGAGTGTGACCGTGACAGGAAATAAATGTGACCGTGACAGGAAGTGAGTGTGACCGTGACAGGAAGTGAGTGTGACTGTGACAGGAAGTGAGTGTGACTGTGACAGGAAGTGAGTGTGACCAGGACAGGTGGTACGAGTGACTGTGACAGAACCGCGTTGGAAAGTTCATGTTTAACATTTAGTATTTTGGTTATTTATGGGTAATGATAAAGTAATGAAAGCATATTAATCGATTAGCCTAATATTACGTTCCCTTTAATTGTAATCAACGTCGGACTCTATTACCATGTGACTGCCCCTTGGTCTGTATTTACACCTTTACTTGACAAGTGAAATATAGCCTGTGGCCCTGCGCCTGTGCCAATCTACACTCACACGGTTTTACAGCAGGCCATGGCTGTGAAGTTAGTCTTGGGTTTAATAAGCCCCAGGCCGGAGCTGTCACACTCCCTACGCAACTCGTTCTCAAGGCCTATTGTGTGAGGGCAGCGGCCGTGAAGGTTTCAAGCCTTCAGCCCTCAACTTAATTCACTATTTTAACTCGTGGTGCCTTCAAAAAAAAAGGAACAGTCACTTTCTTTCAAGTGGTACGACAAAGCCTGAGCATTGATTTGGTTTTGCCGGCTTAAGAATTAAATTCCTTTTGTCGCTTCCTCCCATTGCTCGTGAACGTGCATCGGTTGAACGTGTCCGGCCGTATTGTGTAAGTGCATCTTGCCCCCTCGTTTTTGCACCCGGACTGCGTTGATTTTTACACGCGCTCTGTGTGGATTTTAAGGCAACGTGAGATCGAGCGAGTGTGACCGTGACAGCCTCCAACTGGCTCCGCAGTGAAAAGGAAACTCATTTTGGATTCGTCAGGTGAAAAACGCTTTGCCTGGTGTTTTGGTTCAGTCTAGGGGGTTTGCTGTTGCCTTAGTGGAGATGAGTTTGGGAGTTTGTTAAAAGTTATTGACAGCAGTAATTTGTAGCCATATTTTTAAACCTGTGTGAATGAATAAAATGCTTAATTCGTTTGATGTACAACCTCAAGAGCTGGTGGTCTGATTCCTGAATTTAGAGATGCATCACAAACACAGCACTTAAAATTATAGGTTATGACAGTTGTTTAAAGTTTCCCTCTGGGATTTGTTTTAATAACTCCGCCTTACCGACTGCATCGGTCATAACAAACTGGGCAGGTTTGTAATCCCTGCGTCAGTTTTCAAGCTCTGTGCCACTTTGTGCTCTATTTGCTATTTTTTAATTAGCTCTGTGCTGAGCGCCAACAATCACAATGGGGAAATCCCCCCCAGCCAGCAGCCCCTTCAGCCAGGACACTGAGGGGCACCCACCTCAATGAGGGTTCGACAGGACGTGCAATAGTGACACCCGTACATCAATCAGCATTTGGGATCGTGAGCCCAGACGTTAATCATTAGGACCTGACCTCACACGCCCTCGTATCTCCAAACAGCGCACACAGAAACGACCCAAGGTTCATCGTTGATAGTCCTAAAATTTAACGAGAGACCAGGGAAATAAAAGCCCAGCGCTGAGAGGCACTGCTCCACAGGTAACCGATAACTGAAGGGATAAGACAGGGCAGAAGCAGAAGTGACAGAACTTCACCCTGAAGAAAACTATCAGAGGCTGGTCACGCACTAACCTAAAAGCAGAGGCTGCCCAGAGCCCCTGGCCTGAACCAAGCAGCGTCCAGCAGCACCACTGACCACCATGTGTGCCAGAAAGGGTTAAGCTTCCCAGACCAAGGGGTACAGAATTGAGGACCCTAGAAGTATACAGACGAGGGACTGCTGGGAACACGGAAGACTGGAGACGTGACAGAGGGAGGAGACCGGAACCCCTGTCTCCTCGCTCCCCCCCCTCCCCACCCCCAGGCGCAATCAGGAACAGGGACCAGGCTGAGCCGGTGAAGCCAATGCCCGACTTTGTTAAAAGGGCCACCTTTTGTTCCTCAATAAATGTCTCCTGACATCACGTCACCAGATTGTCTATTATTGCCCGAACGGAAGCCTCAATAGGGCACGTTAATGTTACGCTGAGTGAAGACTCGCAGGATTCGAGTTTAAACCCCACCCCTCACCCCCAAAAAACCTAACGAGGTGAGGACAACAACCCACAGGAAGTGAGTGTGACAGCGACAGGAAGCGAGTGTGACAAGAACAGAAAGTGAGTGTGACAGTGACAGGAAGCGAGTGTGACAAGAACAGGAAGTGAGTGTGACAAGAACAGAAAGTGAGTGTGACAAGAACAGGAAGTGAGTGTGACAGTGACAGGAAGCGAGTGTGACGACGACAGGAAGTGAGTGTGACGGCGACAGGAAGCGAGTGTGACAAGAACAGGAAGTAAGTGTGACAGCGACAGGAAGTGAGTGTGACAAGAACAGGAAACGAGTGTGACAGTGACAGAAAGTGAGTGTGACAGTGACAGGAAGTGAGTGTGACAAGAACAGGAAGTGAGTGTGACAGTGACAGGAAGTGAGAATTACATCAACGGGAAGTGAGTGTGACAGTGAAAGACTGAGTGTGACAAGAATAGGAAGCAAGTGTGACAGTAACAGAAAGTGAGTGTGACAGTGACAGGAAGCAAGTGTGACAAGAACCAGAAATGAGTGTGACAGTGACAGAAAGTGAGTGTAACAGTGCCAAGAAGGTAAAAAAAGAGTTTGGTTAGATTTTTCAAGTTGCCTCCATTTAGGGAAGGCCACACGACTCATCAAAGCCACCGTGTGGCTCTGTCAGAAAAACACCATCCAGATGATGAATTGGCTTCATTTCGCCTCCTACTCGAATCAGGTTGGTCCTCAGCC
>NW_027597627.1:67500-72431 GCF_964194155.1 Cetorhinus maximus
TTCTGTCCAGTAATGAAATACCATTGGGTCTCGAAGAAGTTTGCAGTTAACCCGTTAATGGTGATGATGAGAGGACCCCAAGGTGTCTGGAGAGAGTGAAAACTGAAGGGAGGACATAAACGGGCAGAAATTAATAAAAATCACATTCAGGTAGCAGCCCCTTGGGCAGAGATTGACTTGATCATCGACACTCTACACTCAGTCAGAAATCACAGAGTTTTCAGGCTGATACTCGAAGCCAAGACTTCAGGCTGACAGGGACACCGGTTCAGTACTGAGGGAGTGCTGCACTGTCGGAGGGTCAGTACTGAGGGAGTGCTGCACTGTCGGAGGTCAGTACTGAGGGAGTGCTGCACTGTCGGAGGGTCAGTACTGAGGGAGTGCTGCACTGTCGGAGGGTCAGTACTGAGGGGGTGCTGCACTGTCAGAGGGTCAGTACTGAGGGGGTGCTGCACTGTCAGAGGGTCAGTACTGAGGGAGTGCTGCAATGTCGGAGGGTCAGTACTGAGGGAGTGCTGCACTGTTGGAGGGTCAGTACTGAGGGAGTGCTGCACTGTCGGAGGGTCAGTACTGAGGGAGTGCTGCACTGTCGGAGGGTCAGTACTGAGGGAGTGCTGCACTGTCGGAGGGTCGGTACTGAGGGAGTGCTGCACTGTCGGAGGGTCAGTACTGAGGGAGTGCTGCACTGTCAGAGGGTCAGTACTGAGGGAGTGCTGCACTGTCAGAGGGTCAGTACTGAGGGAGTGCTGCACTGTCAGAGGGTCAGTACTGAGGGAGTGCTGCACTGTTGGAGGGTCAGTACTGAGGGAGTGCTGCACTGTCAGAGGGTCAGTACTGAGGGAGTGCTGCACTGTCAGAGGGACAGTACTGAGGGAGTGCTGCACTGTCAGAGGGTCAGTACTGAGGGAGCGCTGCACTGTCGGAGGGTCAGTACTGAGGGAGTGCTACACTGTCCGAGGGTCAGTACTGAGGGAGGGCTGCACTGTCAGAGGGTCAGTACTGAGGGAGCGCTGCACTGTCGGAGGGTCAGTACTGAGGGAGCACTGCACCGTCGGAGGGTCAGTACTGAGGGAGTGCTGCACTGTCGGAGGGTCAGTGCTGAGGGAGTGCTGCACTGTCGGAGGGTCAGTACTGAGGGAGCGCTGCACCGTCGGAGGGTCAGTACTGAGGGAGTGCTGCACTGTCGGAGGGTCAGTACTGAGGGAGTGCTGCACTGTCGGAGGGTCAGTACTGAGGGAGCGCTGCACCGTCGGAGGGTCAGTACTGAGGGAGCGCTGCACCATCGGAGGGTCAGTACTGAGGGAGTGCTGCACTGTCGGAGGGTCAGTACTGAGGGAGCGCTGCACTGTCGGAGGGTCAGTACTAAGGGAGTGCTGCACTGTCGGAGGGTCAGTACTGAGGGAGTGCTGCACTGTCGGAGGGTCAGTACTGAGGGAGTGCTGCACTGTCGGAGGGTCAGTACTGAGGGAGTGCTGCACTGTCGGAGGGTCAGTGAGGCAGGTCTGCGTTCAGTATTATGCATTAATTCACACTCCCAGCTCTGCCTCCCCTGTGTTGGGTCAGGTACAGGTCAGTGGAGAGGTTTGGGGCCTACCTGAATCGGTCTGGAGAAAGTCTGGTTGCCTCCATCATGATGTCCATGACTGACGACCCCAGCGGCACCATCACCATCAGCCAGTGAGTGGACCTGTTGTGCACGGTGTCCATTATGGTGTAGTTCACTCTGATGAGCGCCGTGGGGGAGAGGGTGGAGCGGCTGATCAGCTTGGCTGTGCCGAATCTGAGGGTGCGTGTGCGGGAAATGTGGGTGGGTGAGGTGAGGGTGTGGGAGGGGAGGGTGGGGGAGGGGAGGCTGGGGGAGGTGTGGGTGGAGGAGGGGAGGGTGCGGGAGGAGTGGGTGGGGGAGGGGAGGGTTCGGGAGGTGAGGGTGCGGGAAGGGAGGGTGCGGGGGGTCTGGGTGGGCGAGGGGAGGGTTCGGGAGGTGAGGGTGGGGGAGGGGAGGGTGCGGGAGGTGTGGGTGGGGGAGGGGAGGGTCGGGGAGGTCTGGGTGGGGGAGGGGAGGGTGAGGGTTGGGGTGGGAGGAGTGTGGAGTCTGGATATCGAGCCCTCTCGGAGAAAAACTGGGAGGTCATCTGCAGAATGTAAAACATCAGTTCAGCATAGATTAAATCTCCCATGGGAATTGTGGGAGCGGAACAGAGAGAGAGACAGAGAGAGGAGAGAGTGTGTGTATGAGAGAGAGAGAGAGACAGAGAGAGTAGAGAGTGTGTGTATGTGAAGAGAGAGACAGAGAGAGTAGAGAGCGTGTGTGAGAGAGATAGAGACAGAGAGAGAACAGACCGTGTGTATGTGAGAGAGAGAGACAGAGAGAGTAGAGAGTCTGTGTGTAGGAGAGAGAGACAGAGAGAGTAGAGAGTGTGTGTATGTGAGAGAGAGAGACAGAGAGAGTAGAGAGTGTGTGTATGTGAGAGAGAGAAAGAGAGAGAGTAGAGAGCGTGTGTATGTGAGAGAGAGACAGAGAGAGTAGAGAGTGTGTGTATGTGAGAGAGAAAGAGAAAGAGAGAGTAGAGAGTGTGTGTATGTGAGAGAGAGAGACAGAGAGAGTAGAGAGTGTGTGTATGTGTGAGAGAGAGAGACTGAGAGAGTAGAGAGTGTGTGTATGTGAGAGAGAGAGACAGAGAGAGTAGAGAGTGTGTGTGTGTGAGAGAGAGAGAGACAGAGAGAGTAGAGAGTGTGTGTATGTGAGAGAGAGAGACAGAGAGAGTAGAGAGTGTGTGTATGTGTGAGAGAGACAGAGAGAGTAGAGAGTGTGTGTATGTGAGAGAGAGACTGAGAGAGTAGAGAGTGTGTGTATGTGTGAAGGAGAGAGACAGAGCGCGTAGAGAGTGTGTGTATGTGAGAGAGAGAGACAGAGAGAGTAGAGAGTGTGTGTATGTGAGAGAGAGAGACAGAGAGAGTAGAGAGTGTGTGTATGTGAGAGAGAGAGACAGAGAGAGTAGAGAGTGTGTGTCTGTGAGAGAGAGAGACAGAGAGAGTAGAGAGTGTGTGTATGCGAGAGAGAGACAGAGAGAGTAGAGAGTGTGTGTCTGTGAGAGAGAAAGACAGAGAGAGTAGAGAGCGTGTGTATGTGAGAGATAGAGAGAGGGAGTAGAGAGTGTGTGTCTGTGAGAGAGAGAGTCAGAGCGAGTATAGAGTGTGTGTATGTGAGAGAGAGAGAGACAGAGAGAGTAGAGAGTGTGTGTATGTGAGAGAGAGAGATAGAGAGAGTAGAAAGTGTGTGTATGTGAGAGATAGAGAGAGGCAGTAGAGAGTGTCTGTGAGAGAGAGAGACAGAGAGAGTAGAAAGTGTGTTTTGTGTGAGAGAGAGAGAGAGGGAGTAGAGAGTGTGTGTCTGTGAGAGAGAGAGAGACAGAGAGAGTGGGGAGTGTGTATATGTGAGAGAGAGAGAGAGGGAGTAGAGAGTGTGTCTATGTGAGAGAGAGACAGAGCGAGTAGAGAGTGTGTGTATGTGAGAAAGAGAGACAGAGAGAGGAGAGAGTGTGTGTATGTGAGACAGAGAGACAGAGAGAGTAGAGAGCGTGTGTATGTGAGAGAGAGACAGAGAGAGTAGAGAGTGTGTGTATGTGAGAAAGAGACAGAGAGAGTAGAGAGTCTGTGTATATGAGAGAGAGACGGAGTAGAGAGTGTGTGTATATGAGAGAGAGACATGGGAGTAGAGAGTGTGTGTATGTGAGAGAGAGAGACAGAGAGAGTAGAGAGTGTGTGTATGAGAGAGAGAGAGACAGAGAGAGTAGAGAGTGTGTGTATGTGACAGAGAGAGACATTGAGAGGAGAGAGTGTGTGTATGAGAGAGAGACAGAGAGAGTAGAGATTGTGTGTATGTGTGTGAGAGAGAAAGAGAGAGGAGAGAGTGTGTGTATGTGAGAGAGAGACAGAACGAGTAGAGAGTGTGTGTATGGGAGAGAGAGAGAGACAGAGAGAGTGGAGAGTGAGTGTATGGGAGAGAGAGAGAGACAGAGAGAGTAGAGATTGTGTGTATGTGTGAGAGAGGGAGACAGACAGAGTAGAGAGTGTGTGTATGAGAGAGAGAGACAGAGAGAGTAGAGAGTGTGTGTATGAAAGAGAGAGACAGAGAGAGTAGAGATTGTGTGTATGTGTGAGAGAGGGAGACAGAGAGAGTAGAGAGTGTGTGTATGTGAGAGAGAGAGAAACAGAGAGAGTAGAGATTGTGCGTATGTGTGAGAGAGAGAAACAGAGAGAGTAGAGATTGTGTGTATGTGTGAGAGAGAGAAAAAGAGAGAGTAGAGATTGTGGGTATGTGTCAGAGAGAGAAACAGAGAGTAGAGAGTGTGTGTATGTGAGAGAGAGAGACAGAGGGAGTAGAGAGTGTGTGTATGTGAGAGAGAGAGAGACAGTGAGAGTAGAGAGTGTGTGTATGTGTGAGAGAGACAGACAGAGAGAGTAGAGAGTGTGTGTATGTGAGAGAGAGAGACAGAGAGAGTAGAGAGTGTGTGTATGTGAGAGAGAGAGACAGAGAGAGTAGAGAGTATGTGTATGTGAGAGAGAGAGAGACAGAGAGAGTAGAGAATGTGTGTATGTGAGAGAGAGAGAGACAGAGAGAGAAGAGAGTGTGTGTATGTGAGAGAGAGACAGAGAGAGTAGAGAGTGTGTGTATGTGAGAGAGAGAGAGAGGGAGCAGAGAGTGTGTGTCCGTGAGAGAGAGACAGACAGAAAGAGTAGGGAGTGTGTATATGTGAGAGAGAGAGAGACACGGAGTAGAGAGTGTGTGAATGTGAGAGAGAGACAGAGCGAGTAGAGAGTGTGTGTATGTGAGACAGAGAGACAGAGAGAGGAGAGAGTGTTTGTATGTGGGACAGAGAGACAGAGAGAGTAGAGAGTGTGTGTACGTGAGACAGAGAGACAGAGAGAGG
>NW_027597628.1:0-72358 GCF_964194155.1 Cetorhinus maximus
ACACACACTGACTCTCACTGGGAGTGCGGGTCCCACACACACTGACTCTCACTGGGGTACATTTCCACTCACACTGACTCTCACTGGGGTACGGTACCACACACACTGACTCTCACTGGGGTCCGGGTTCCAAACACACTGTCTCTCACTGGGATACGGGTCCCACCCACACTGACTGTCGCTGGGGTACATTTCCACACACACTGACTTTCAATGGGGTAAGGGTTCCACACACACTGACTCTCACGAGGGTACATTTCCACACACACTGCCTCTCACTGGGGTAAGGGTTCCACACACACTGCCTCTCACTGTGGGTACGGGTCCCACACACACTGACTCTCACTGGTGTACATTTGCACACATACTGACTCTCACTGGGGTATGGGACCCACACACACAGACTCTCACTGGGTATACGGGTCCCACACACACTGACTCTAACTGGGGTACCTTTCCACACACACTGACTCTCACTGGGGTACGGGTCCCACACACACACTGACTCTCACTAGGGTACTGGTTCCACACACAAAGTCTCTGACTGGGGTACGGGTCCCACACACATTGACTCTCACTGGGGTACATTTCCACACACACTGACTCTCACTGGGGTACGGTTCCCACACACACTGACCCTCACTGGTGTACGGCTCCCACACACACTGACTTTCATTGGGGTACGGGTCCCATACACACTGACTCTCACTAGGGGTACGGGTCCCACACACACTGACTCTCTCTGGGGTACGGGTCCCACACACACTGACTCTCACTGGGGTACAGTTCCACACACACTGACTCTCAGTGGGGTACAGTTCGAAACACACTGACTGTCACTGGGGTACGGGTCCCACACACACTGACTCTCACTGGGATACGGGTCCCACACACACTGACTCTCGCTGGGGTACAGTTCCACACACATTAACTCTCACTTGGGTATTGGTCCCACACACACTGACCCTCACTGAGGTACGGGATCCAGACACACTGACACTCACTGGGGTACAGTTCCACAGACACTGACACTCATTGGGGTACGTATCCCACAAACACTGACCCTCACTGGGGTACGGGACCCACACACACTGACTCTCACTGGGGTACGGGTCCCACACACACTGACACTCACTGGGGTACAGTTCCGCAGACACTGACTCTCACTGGGGTACGGATCCCACACAGACAGACACTCACTGGGCTCCAGCCCCACACACACTGACTCACACTGGGCTACGGGTCCCACACACATTGACTTTCACTTGGGTACAGTCCCACACAGACTAACTCTCATTGGGGTACGGGTCCCACACACACTGACACTCACTGGGATACGGGTACCACACACACTGACTCTCACTGGGGTACGGGTCCCACACACACTGACTCTCACTGTGGTCCGGTCCCACGCACACTGAATCTCACTGGGGTACGCGTCCCACACACACTGACTCTCACTGGGGTACGGGTACCACACACTCTGACTAACACTGGGGTACGAGTCCCACACACGTTGACTCTCACTGGAGTACGGGTCCCACACACACTGAATCTCACTGGGGTACATTTCCACACACAATGACTCTCACTGGGGTACGGGTCCCACACGGACTAACTCTCACTGGGGTACAGGTCCCACACACACTGACTCTCACTGGGGGTACGGGTTCCACACACACTAACTCTCACTGGGGTACATTTCCACACACACTGACTCTCACTGGGGCACGGGTCCCACACACACTGACTCTCACTGGGGTACGGGCCCCACACACATTGACTCTCACAGGGGTACGGGTCCCACACACACTGACTCTCCCTGGGGTACAGTCCCACACAGACTAACTCTCACTGGGGTAGGGGTGCCACACACACTGACCCTCACTGGTGTACGGGTCCCACACACACTGACTCTCACTGGGGTATGGGTCCCACACACACTAACTCTCACTTTGGTTCGGATCCCACACACACTGACTCTCACTGGGGGTACGGGTCCCACGCATACTGACTCTCACTGAGGTACATTTCCACACACACTGACTCTCACTGGGGTACGGGTTCCACACACACTGACTCTCACGGAAGTACGGGTTCCACACACACTGACTCTCACTGGCCTACGGGTCCCACCCACACTGACACTCACTGGGGTTCATTTCAACATACTGACTCTCACTGGGGTACCTGTCCCACACACACACTGACTCTCACTGTGGTACGGGTCCCACACACACTGACTCTTTCTGGGGTACGGGTATCACACATACTGACTCTCACTGGGGTACAGTTCCACACACACTGACACTCACTGGGATACGGGTCCCACACACACTGACTCTCACTGGGGTACGGGTCCCACACACAATGCCACTCACTGGGGTACGGCTCCAACACACACTGACTCTCACTGGGGTACATTTCCACACACAGTGACTCTCACTGGGGTACGGGTCCCACACACACTGACTCTCACGAGGGTACATTTCCACACACACTGCCTCTCACTGGGGTAAGGGTTCCACACACACTGACTCTCACTGGTGTACATTTGCACACATACTGACTCTCACTGGGGTATGGGACCCACACACACAGACTCTCACTGGGTATACGGGTCCCACACACACTGACTCTAACTGGGGTACCTTTCCACACACACTGACTCTCACTGGGGTACGGGTCCCACACACACACTGACTCTCACTAGGGTACTGGTTCCACACACAAAGTCTCTGACTGGGGTACGGGTCCCACACACATTGACTCTCACTGGGGTACGGGTCCCACATACACTGACACTCACTGGGGTACGGGTCCCACACACACTGACTCTCACTGGGGTACGGGCCCCACACACATTGACTCTCACAGGGGTACGAGTCCCTAACACACTGACTCTCCCTGGGGTACAGTCCCACACAGACTAACTCTCACTGGGGTAGGGGTCCCACACACACTGACCCTCACTGGTGTACGGGTCCCACACACACTGACTCTCACTGGGGGTACGGGTCCCACGCATACTGACTCTCACTGGGGTACAGTTCCACACACACTGACACTCACTGGGATACGGGTCCCACACACACTGACTCTCACTGGGGTACGGTTCCCACACACAATGCCACTCACTGGGGTACGGGTCCCACACACACTGAATCTCACTGGGGTACGGGCCCCACACACATTGACTCTCACAGGGGTACGGGTCTCACACACACTGACTCTCCCTGGGGTACAGTCCCACACAGACTAACTCTCACTGGGGTAGGGGTGCCACACACACTGACCCTCACTGGTGTACGGGTCCCACACACACTGACTCTCACTGGGGTATGGGTCCCACACACACTAACTCTCACTTTGGTTCGGATCCCACACACACTGACTCTCACTGGGGGTACAGGTCCCACGCATACTGACTCTCACTGAGGTACATTTCCACACACACTGACTCTCACTGGGGTACGGGTTCCACACACACTGACTCTCACGGAAGTACGGGTTCCACACACACTGACTCTCACTGGCCTACGGGTCCCACCCACACTGACACTCACTGGGGTTCATTTCAACATACTGACTGTCACTGGGGTACCTGTCCCACACACACACTGACTCTCACTGTGGTACGGGTCCCACACACACTGACTCTTTCTGGGGTACGGGTATCACACATACTGACTCTCACTGGGGTACAGTTCCACACACACTGACACTCACTGGGATACGGGTCCCACACACACTGACTCTCACTGGGGTACGGGTCCCACACACAATGCCACTCACTGGGGTACGGCTCCAACACACACTGACTCTCACTGGGGTACATTTCCACACACAGTGACTCTCACTGGGGTACGGGTCCCACACACACTGACTCTCACGAGGGTACATTTCCACACACACTGCCTCTCACTGGGGTAAGGGTTCCACACACACTGACTCTCACTGGTGTACATTTGCACACATACTGACTCTCACTGGGATATGGGACCCACACACACAGACTCTCACTGGGTATACGGGTCCCACACACACTGACTCTAACTGGGGTACCTTTCCACACACACTGACTCTCACTGGGGTACGGGTCCCACACACACACTGACTCTCACTAGGGTACTGGTTCCACACACAAAGTCTCTGACTGGGGTACGGGTCCCACACACATTGACTCTCACTGGGGTACATTTCCACACACACTGACTCTCACTGGGGTACGGGTCCCACATACACTGACACTCACTGGGGTACGGGTCCCACACACACTGACTCTCACTGGGGTACGGGCCCCACACACATTGACTCTCACAGGGGTACGAGTCCCTAAAACACTGACCCTCACTGGTGTACGGGTCCCACACACACTGACTCTCACTGGGGTACGGGCCCCACACACATTGACTCTCACTGGGGTAGGGGTCCCACACACACTGACCCTCACTGGTGTACGGGTCCCACACACACTGACTCTCACTGGGGGTACGGGTCCCACACACACTGACTCTCACTGGGGTATGGGTCCCACACACACTGACTCTCACTGGGGTACGGGTCCCACACACACTGACTCTCACTGTGGTCCGGTCCCACGCACACTGAATCTCACTGGGGTACGGGTCCCACACACACTGACTCTCACTGGGGTACGGGTCCCACACACTCTGGCTATCACTGGCGTACGAGTCCCACACACATTGACTCTCACTGGAGTACGGGTCCCACACAGACTAACTGTCACTGGGGTACGGTTCCCACACACACTGACTCTCACTGGGGGTATGGGTTCCACACACACTGACTCTCACTGGGGTACATTTCCACACACACTGACTCTCACTGAGGTACGGGTCCCACACACACTGACCCTCAATGGTGTACGGGTCCCACACACACTGACTCTCACTGGGGTACGAGTCCCACACACACTGACACTCACTGGGGTACGGGTCCCACACACACTGAATCTCACTGGGGTACATTTCCACACACACTGACTCTCACTGGGGTACGGGTCCCACACAGACTAACTCTCACTGGGGTACGGGTCGCACACACACTGGCTCTCAATGGGGGTACGGGTCCCACACACACTGACTCTCACTGGGGTACATTTCCGCACACACTGACTCTCACTGGGGTACGGGTCCCACACACACTGACCCTCATTGGTGTACGGTTCCCACACACACTGACTCTCACTGGGAGTGCGGGTCCCACACACACTGACTCTCACTGGGGTACATTTCCACTCACACTGACTCTCACTGGGGTACTGTACCACACACACTGACTCTCACTGGGGTCCGGGTTCCACACACACTGTCTCTCACTGGGATACGGGTCCCACCCACACTGACTGTCGCTGGGGTACATTTCCACACACACTGACTTTCAATGGGGTAAGGGTTCCACACACACTGACTCTCACGAGGGTACATTTCCACACACACTGCCTCTCACTGGGGTAAGGGTTCCACACACACTGCCTCTCACTGTGGGTACGGGGCCCACACACACTGACTCTCACTGGTGTACATTTGCACACATACTGACTCTCACTGGGGTATGGGACCCACACACACAGACTCTCACTGGGTATACGGGTCCCACACACACTGACTCTAACTGGGGTACCTTTCCACACACACTGACTCTCACTGGGGTACGGGTCCCACACACACACTGACTCTCACTAGGGTACTGGTTCCACACACAAAGTCTCTGACTGGGGTACGGGTCCCACACACATTGACTCTCACTGGGGTACATTTCCACACACACTGACTCTCACTGGGGTACGGGTCCCACACACACTGACCCTCACTGGTGTACGGCTCCCACACACACTGACTTTCACTGGGGTACGGGTCCCATACACACTGACTCTCACTAGGGGTACGGGTCCCACACACACTGACTCTCTCTGGGGTACGGGTCCCACACACACTGACTCTCACTGGGGTACAGTTCCACACACACTGACTCTCAGTGGGGTACAGTTCGAAACACACTGACTGTCACTGGGGTACGGGTCCCACACACACTGACTCTCACTGGGATACGGGTCCCACACACACTGACTCTCGCTGGGGTACAGTTCCACACACATTAACTCTCACTTGGGTATTGGTCCCACACACACTGACCCTCACTGAGGTACGGGATCCAGACACACTGACACTCACTGGGGTACAGTTCCACAGACACTGACACTCATTGGGGTACGTATCCCACAAACACTGACCCTCACTGGGGTACGGGACCCACACACACTGACTCTCACTGGGGTACGGATCCCACACAGACTGACACTCACTGGGCTCCAGCCCCACACACACTGACTCACACTGGGCTACGGGTCCCACACACATTGACTTTCACTTGGGTACAGTCCCACACAGACTAACTCTCATTGGGGTACGGGTCCCACACACACTGACACTCACTGGGATACGGGTACCACACACACTGACTCTCACTGGGGTACGGGTCCCACACACACTGACTCTCACTGTGGTCCGGTCCCACGCACACTGAATCTCACTGGGGTACGCGTCCCACACACACTGACTCTCACTGGGGTACGGGTACCACACACTCTGACTAACACTGGGGTACGAGTCCCACACACGTTGACTCTCACTGGGGTACGGGTCCCACACACACTGAATCTCCCTGGGGTACATTTCCACACACAATGACTCTCACTGGGGTACGGGTCCCACACGGACTAACTCTCACTGGGGTACAGGTCCCACACACACTGACTCTCACTGGGGGTACGGGTTCCACACACACTAACTCTCACTGGGGTACATTTCCACACACACTGACTCTCACTGGGGTACGGGTCCCACATACACTGACACTCACTGGGGCACGGGTCCCGCACACACTGACTCTCACTGGGGTACGGGCCCCACACACATTGACTCTCACAGGGGTACGGGTCTCACACACACTGACTCTCCCTGGGGTACAGTCCCACACAGACTAACTCTCACTGGGGTAGGGGTGCCACACACACTGACCCTCACTGGTGTACGGGTCCCACACACACTGACTCTCACTGGGGTATGGGTCCCACACACACTAACTCTCACTTTGGTTCGGATCCCACACACACTGACTCTCACTGGGGGTACGGGTCCCACGCATACTGACTCTCACTGAGGTACATTTCCACACACACTGACTCTCACTGGGGTACGGGTTCCACACACACTGACTCTCACGGAAGTACGGGTTCCACACACACTGACTCTCACTGGCCTACGGGTCCCACCCACACTGACACTCACTGGGGTTCATTTCAACATACTGACTCTCACTGGGGTACCTGTCCCACACACACACTGACTCTCACTGTGGTACGGGTCCCACACACACTGACTCTTTCTGGGGTACGGGTATCACACATACTGACTCTCACTGGGGTACAGTTCCACACACACTGACACTCACTGGGATACGGGTCCCACACACACTGACTCTCACTGGGGTACGGGTCCCACACACAATGCCACTCACTGGGGTACGGCTCCAACACACACTGACTCTCACTGGGGTACATTTCCACACACAGTGACTCTCACTGGGGTACGGGTCCCACACACACTGAATCTCACTGGGGTACATTTCCACACACACTGATTCTCACTGGGGCACTGGTCCACACACACTGACTCTCACTTGTGTACGGGTCCCACACACACTGACACTCACTGGGGTACAGTTCCTCAGACACTGACTCTCACTGGGGTACGGATCCCACACACACTGACTCTCACTGGGGTACAGTCCCACACAGACTAACTCTCATTGGTGTACGGCTCCCACACACACTGACACTCACTGGGATACGGGTACCACACACACTGACTCTCACTGGGGTACGGGTCCCACACACACTGACTCTCACTGTGGTCCGGTCCCACGCACACTGAATCTCACTGGGGTACGGGTCCCACACACTCTGGCTATCACTGGCGTACGAGTCCCACACACATTGACTCTCACTGGAGTACGGGTCCCACACAGACTAACTGTCACTGGGGTACGGTTCCCACACACACTGACTCTCACTGGGGGTACGGGTTCCACACACACTGACTCTCACTGGGGTACATTTCCACACACACTGACTCTCACTGGGGTACGGGTCCAACACACACTGACACTCACTGGGGTACAGTTCCTCAGACACTGTCTCTCACTGGGGTACGGATCACACACAGACTGATACTCACTGGGTTCCAGTCCCACACACACTGACTCTCACTGGGGTACGGGCCCCACACACATTGACTCTCATAGGGTTACGGGACCCACACACACTGACTCTCACTGGGGTACGATTCCCACACACACTGACTCTCCCTGGGGTACAGTCCCACACAGACTATCTCTCACTGAGGTACGGGTCCCACACACACTGACCCTCAATGGTGTACGGGTCCCACACACACTGACTCTCACTGGGGTACGAGTCCCACACACACTGACTCTCACTGGGGTACGGGTTCCACACACACTGAATCTCACTGGGGTACATTTCCACACACAGTGACTCTCACTGGGGTACGGGTCCCACACAGACTAACTCTCACTGGGGTACGGGTTCCACACACACTGACTCTCACTGGCCTACGGGTCCCAACCACACTGACACTCAGTGGGGTTCATTTCAACATACTGACTCTCACTGGGGTACCTGTCCCACACACACACTGACTCTCACTGTGGTACGGGTCCCACACACACTGACTCTTTCTGGGGTACGGGTATCACACATACTGACTCTCACTGGGGTACAGTTCCACACACACTGACACTCACTGGGATACGGGTCCCACACACACTGACTCTCACTGGGGTACGGGTCCCACACACAATGCCACTCACTGGGGTACGGCTCCAACACACACTGACTCTCACTGGGGTACATTTCCACACACAGTGACTCTCACTGGGGTACGGGTCCCACACACACTGAATCTCACTGGGGTACATTTCCACACACACTGATTCTCACTGGGGCACTGGTCCACACACACTGACTCTCACTTGTGTACGGGTCCCACACACACTGACACTCACTGGGGTACAGTTCCTCAGACACTGACTCTCACTGGGGTACGGATCCCACACACACTGACTCTCACTGGGGTACAGTCCCACACAGACTAACTCTCATTGGTGTACGGCTCCCACACACACTGACACTCACTGGGATACGGGTACCACACACACTGACTCTCACTGGGGTACGGGTCCCACACACACTGACTCTCACTGTGGTCCGGTCCCACGCACACTGAATCTCACTGGGGTACGGGTCCCACACACACTGACTCTCACTGGGGTACGGGTCCCACACACTCTGGCTATCACTGGCGTACGAGTCCCACACACATTGACTCTCACTGGAGTACGGGTCCCACACAGACTAACTGTCACTGGGGTACGGTTCCCACACACACTGACTCTCACTGGGGGTACGGGTTCCACACACACTGACTCTCACTGGGGTACATTTCCACACACACTGACTCTCACTGGGGTACGGGTCCCACACACACTGACACTCACTGGGGTACAGTTCCTCAGACACTGACTCTCACTGGGGTACGGATCCCACACAGACTGATACTCACTGGGTTCCAGTCCCACACACACTGACTCTCACTGGGGTACGGGCCCCACACACATTGACTCTCACAGGGTTACGGGACCCACACACACTGACTCTCACTGGGGTACGAGTCCCACACACACTGACTCTCCCTGGGGTAAAGTCCCACACAGACTAACTCTCACTGAGGTACGGGTCCCACACACACTGACCCTCAATGGTGTACGGGTCCCACACACACTGACTCTCACTGGGGTACGAGTCCCACACACACTGACACTCACTGGGGTACGGGTCCCACACACACTGAATCTCACTGGGGTACATTTCCACACACAGTGACTCTCACTGGGGTACGGGTCCCACACAGACTAACTCTCACTGGGGTACGGGTCCCACACACACTGACTCTCAATGGGGGTACGGGTCCCACACACACTGACTCTCACTGGGGTACATTTCCGCACACACTGACTCTCACTGGGGTACGGGTCCCACACACACTGACCCTCATTGGTGTACGGGTCCCACACACACTGACTCTCACTGGGGGTGCGGGTCCCACACACACTGACTCTCACTGGGGTACATTTCCACTCACACTGACTCTCACTGGGGTACGGGTTCCACACACACTGACTCTCACTGGGGTCCGGGTTCCACACACACTGTCTCTCACTGGGATACGGGTCCCACCCACACTGACTGTCGCTGGGGTACATTTCCACACACACTGACTTTCAATGGGGTAAGGGTTCCACACACACTGACTCTCACGAGGGTACAATTCCACACACACTGCCTCTCACTGGGGTAAGGGTTCCACACACACTGCCTCTCACTGTGGGTACGGGTCCCACACACACTGACTCTCACTGGTGTACATTTGCACACATACTGACTCTCACTGGGGTATGGGACCCACACACACAGACTCTCACTGGGTATACGGGTCCCACACACACTGACTCTAACTGGGGTACCTTTCCACACACACTGACTCTCACTGGGGTACGGGTCCCACACACACACTGACTCTCACTAGGGTACTGGTTCCACACACAAAGTCTCTGACTGGGGTACGGGTCCCACACACATTGACTCTCACTGGCGTACATTTCCACACACACTGACTCTCACTGGGGTACGGGTCCCACACACACTGACCCTCACTGGTGTACGGCTCCCACACACACTGACTTTCACTGGGGTACGGGTCCCATACACACTGACTCTCACTAGGGGTACGGGTCCCACACACACTGACTCTCTCTGGGGTACGGGTCCCACACACACTGACTCTCACTGGGGTACAGTTCCACACACACTGACTCTCAGTGGGGTACAGTTCGAAACACACTGACTGTCACTGGGGTACGGGTCCCACACACACTGACTCTCACTGGGATACGGGTCCCACACACACTGACTCTCGCTGGGGTACAGTTCCACACACATTAACTCTCACTTGGGTATTGGTCCCACACACACTGACCCTCACTGAGGTACGGGATCCAGACACACTGACACTCACTGGGGTACAGTTCCACACACATTGACACTCATTGGGGTACGTATCCCACAAACACTGACCCTCACTGGGGTACGGGACCCACACACACTGACTCTCACTGGGGTACGGGTCCCACACACACTGACACTCACTGGGGTACAGTTCCGCAGACACTGACTCTCACTGGGGTACGGATCCCAGACAGACTGACACTCACTGGGTTCCAGCCCCACACACACTGACTCACACTGGGCTACGGGTCCCACACACATTGACTTTCACTTGGGTACAGTCCCACACAGACTAACTCTCATTGGGGTACGGGTCCCACAGACACTGACACTCACTGGGATACGGGTACCACACACACTGACTCTCACTGGGGTACGGGTCCCACACACACTGACACTCACTGTGGTCCGGTCCCACGCACACTGAATCTCACTGGGGTACGCGTCCCACACACACTGACTCTCACTGGGGTACGGGTCCCACACACTCTGACTAACACTGGGGTACGAGTCCCACACACGTTGACTCTCACTGGGGTACGGGTCCCACACACACTGAATCTCCCTGGGGTACATTTCCACACACAATGACTCTCACTGGGGTACGGGTCCTACACGGACTAACTCTCACTGGGGTACGGGTCCCACACACACTGACTCTCACTGTGGTCCGGTCCCACGCACACTGAATCTCACTGGGGTACGCGTCCCACACACACTGACTGTCACTGGGGTGCGGGTACCACACACTCTGACTAACACTGGGGTACGAGTCCCACACACGTTGACTCTCACTGGGGTACGGGTCCCACACACACTGAATCTCCCTGGGGTACATTTCCACACACAATGACTCTCACTGGGGTACGGGTCCCACACGGACTAACTCTCACTGGGGTACAGGTCCCACACACACTGACTCTCACTGGTGGTACGGGTTCCACACACACTAACTCTCACTGGGGTACATTTCCAAACACACTGACTCTCACTGGGGTACGGGTCCCACATACACTGACACTCACTGGGGCACGGGTCCCACACACACTGACTCTCACTGGGGTACGGGCCCCACACACTTTGACTCTCACAGGGGTACGGGTCCCACACACACTGACTCTCACTGGGGTACGAGTCCCACACACACTGACTCTCCCTGGGGTACAGTCCCACACAGACTAACTCTCACTGGGGTAGGGGTCCCACACACACTGACCCTCACTGGTGTACGGGTCCCACACACACTGACTCTCACTGGGGTATGGGTCCCACACACACTAACTCTCACTGTGGTTCGGATCCCACACACACTGACTCTCACTGGAGGTACGGGTCCCACGCATACTGACTCTCACTGAGGTACATTTCCACACACACTGACTCTCACTGGGTTACGGGTTCCACACACACTGACTCTCACGGAAGTACGGGTTCCACACACACTGACTCTCACTGGCCTACGGGTCCCACCCACACTGACACTCACTGGGGTTCATTTCAACATACTGACTCTCACTGGGGTACCTGTCCCACACACACACTGACTCTCACTGTGGTACGGGTCCCACACACACTGACTCTTTCTGGGGTACGGGTATCACACATACTGACTCTCACAGGGGTACAGTTCCACACACACTGACACTCACTGGGGTACGGGTCCCACACACACTGACTCTCACTGGGGTACGGGTCCCACACACAATGCCACTCACTGGGGTACGGCTCCAACACACACTGACTCTCACTGGGGTACATTTCCACACACAGTGACTCTCACTGGGGTACGGGTCCCACACACACTGAATCTCACTGGGGTACATTTCCACACACACTGATTCTCACTGGGGCACTGGTCCACACACACTGACTCTCACTTGTGTACGGGTCCCACACACACTGACACTCACTGGGGTACAGTTCCTCAGACACTGACTCTCACTGGGGTACGGATCCCACTCAGACTGACACTCACTGGGTCCCAGTCCCACGCACACTGACTCTCACTGGGGTACGGGTCCCACGCACATTGACTCTCACTGGGGTACAGTCCCACACGGACTAACTCTCACTGGGGTACGGGTCCCACACACACTGACACTCATTGGGATGCAGGTCCCACACACAATGACTCTCACTGGGGTACGGGTCCCACACACACTGACTCTCACTTGGGTACGGGTCCCACACTCACTGAATCTCACTGGGGTACGGGATCAACACACACTGACTCTCACTGGGATACGGGTCCCACACACCCTCACAATCACTGGGGTACGGGTTCCAGACACACTGACACTCACTGGGGTACAGATCCACACACACTGACACTCACTGGGGTACGGGTCCCAGACACACTGACTCTCAGTGGGGTACAGTTCCAGGCACATTGACTCTCACTCGAGTATGGGTCCCACACACACTGACTCTCAATGGGGTGCGGATCCCACACACACTGACTCTCACTGGGGTACAGTTACACACACACTGACTCTCACTGGGGTACGGATCCCACAAAGCCTTGTACTCACTGGGTTCCGGTTCCACGCACGTAGACTCTCACTGGGGTACGGGTCCCACACACACGGACACTCACTGGGGTACAGTTGCGCACACACTGACTCTCACTGGGGTACGGGTCCCACACACACTGACTCTCTCTGGGGTACGGGTCCCAAACACACTGACTCTCACTGGGGTACGCGTCCCACACACACTGACTCTCACTGGGGTACGAGTCCCACACACACTGACTCTCACTGGGTTACATTTCCACACACACTGACTATCTCTGGGGTATGGTTCCCACACAGACTAACTCTCACTGGGGTACGGGTCCCACACACACTGACTCTCACTGGGGTACGGGATCCACACACACTACCTCTCACTGGGGTACGGGTCCCACACACACTGACTCTCACTGGGGGTACGGGTCCCACACACACTGACAATCACTGGGGTACATTTCCACACACACTGACTTTCACTGAGGGTACGGGTCCCACACACACTGACTCTCACAGGGGTACGGGTCCCACACACACTAACTCTCACTGGGGTACGGGTCTCACACACACACTGACTCTCAGTGGGGTACGGGTCCCACACACACTGACTCTCTCTGGGGTACGGGTCCCACACACACTGACTCTCACTGGGGTACGGGTCCCACACACACTGACTCTCACTAGGGTACAGTTCCACGCACATTGACTCTCACTCGTGTATTGGTCCCACACACACTGACTCTCAATGCGGTACGTGTCCCACACACACTGACTCTCACTGGGGTACGGATCCCACACAGACTGACACTCACTGGGTTCCAGTTCCACACACGTAGACTCTCACTGGGGCACGGGTCCCACACACACGGACACTCACTGGGGAACAGTTGCACACACACTGACTCTCACTGGGGTACGGGTCCCACACACACTGACTCTCACTTGGGTACAGTCCCACACAGACTAACTCTCACTGGGGTACGTGTATCACACACACTGACACTCACTGGGGTACGGGCCCAACACACATTGACTCTCACAGGGGTACGAGTCCCACACATACTGACTCTCGCTGGGGTACAGTCCCACACAGACTAACTCTCACTGGGGTAGGGGTCCCACACACACTGACCCTCACTGGTGTACGGGTCCCACACACACTGACTCTCACTGGGGTATGGGTCCCACACACACTAACTCTCACTGTGGTTCGGATTCCACACACACTGACTCTCACTGGGGGTACGGGTCCCACGCATACTGACTCTCACTGAGGGACATTTCCAGACACACTGACACTCACTGGGGTACGGGTTCCACACACACTGACTCTCACTGGCCTACGGGTCCCACCCACACTGACACTCACTGGGGTACATTTCAACATACTGACTCTCACTGCGGTACCTGTCCCACACACACACTGACTCTCACTGTGGTACGGGTCCCACGCACACTGACTCTTTCTGGGGTACGGGTACCACACATACTGACTCTCACTGGGGTACAGTTCCACACACACTGACAGTCACTGGGATACTGGTCCCACACACACTGACTCTCACTGGGGTACGGGTCCCACACACAATGCCACTCACTGGGGTACGGCTCCAACACACACTGACTCTCACTGGGGTACGGGTCCCACACACACTGAATCTCACTGGGGTACATTTCCACACACAGTGACTCTCACTGGGGTACGGGTCCCACACACACTGAATCTCACTGGGGTACATTTCCACACACACTGATTCTCACTGGGGCACTGGTCCACACACACTGACTCTCACTTGTGTACGGGTCCCACATACACTGACACTCACTGGGGTACAGTTCCTCAGACACTGACTCTCACTGGGGTACGGATCCCACACAGACTGACACTCACTGGGTCCCAGTCCCACGCACACTAACTCTCACTGGGGTACGGGTCCCACACACACTGACACTCATTGGGATGCAGGTCCCACACACAATGACTCTCACTGGGGTACGGGTCCCACACACACTGACTCTCACTTAGGTACGGGTCCCACACTCACTGAATCTCACTGGGGTACGGGACCCACCCACACTGACTCTCACTGGGATACGGGTCCCACACACCCTCACAATCACTGGGGTAAGGTTTCCAGACACACTGACACTCACTGGGGTACAGATCCACACACACTGACACTCACTGGGGTACGGGTCCCAGACACACTGACTCTCAGTGGGGTACAGTTCCAGGCACATTGACTCTCACTCGAGTATGGGTCCCACACACACTGACTCTCAATGGGGTGCGGATCCCACACACACTGACTCTCACTGGGGTACAGTTACACACACACTGACTCTCACTGGGGTAAGGATCCCACAAAGCCTTGCACTCACTGGGTTCCGGTTCCACGCATGTAGACTCTCACTGGGGTACGGGTCCCACACACACGGACACTCACTGGGGTACAGTTGCGCACACACTGACTCTCACTGGGGTACGGGTCCCACACACACTGACTCTCTCTGGGGTACGGGTCCCAAACACACTGACTCTCACTGGGGTAAGCGTCCCACACACACTGACTCTCACTAGGGTTCGAGTCCCACACACACTGACTCTCACTGGGTTACATTTCCACACACACTGACTATCTCTGGGGTATGGTTCCCACACAGACTAACTCTCACTGGGGTACGGGTCCCACACACACTGACTCTCACTGGGGTACGGGATCCACACACACTAACTCTCACTGGGGTACGGGTCCCACGCACACTGACTCTCACTGGGGGTACGGGTCCCACACACACTGACTCTCACTGGGGTACATTTCCACACACACTGACTTTCACTGAGGGTACGGGTCCCACACTCACTGACTCTCACAGGGGTACGGGTCCCACACACACTAACTCTCACTGGGGTACGGGTCCCACACACACACTGACTCTCAATGGGGTACGGGTCCCACACACACTGACTCTCTCTGGGGTACGGGTCCCACACACACTGACTCTCACTGGGGTACGGGTCCCACACACACTGACTCTCACTAGGGTACAGTTCCACGCACATTGACTCTCACTCGTGTATGGGTCCCACACACACTGACTCTCAATGCGGTACGGGTCCCACACATACTGACACTCACTGGGATACGGGTCCGACACACACTTACTCTCACTGGGGTACGGGTCCCACACACAATGACTCTCACTGGGGTACGGGTCCCACACACACTGAATCTCACTGGCGTACATTTGCACACACACTGACTCTCACTGGGGTACTGGTCCCACACAGACTAACTCTCACTTGGGTACTGCTCCCACACACACTGACTCTCACTGGGGTACAGTTCCACACACACTGACTCTTACTGGGGTACGGGTCCCACACACAATGACACTGACTGGGGTACAGTTCCACACACTGACTCTCACTGGGGTACGGGTCCCACACATACTGACACTCATTGGGCTGTAGTCCCACACACACTGACTCTCAGAGGGGAACGAGTCCCACACACACTGACTTTCACTGGGGTACAGTCCAACACAGACTAACTATCACTAGGGTACCGGTCCCACACAAACTGACACTCACTGGAATACGGGTCCCAAACACAATGACTCTTACTGTGGTACGGGTCCCACACACACTGACTCTCACTGGGGTACAGTTCAACGCACATTGACTCTTACTGGGCTACTCTCCCACACAGACTTACACTCACTGGGGTACGGGTCCCACACACACTGACACTCACTGGGATACGGGTCCCACACACACTGACTCTCACTGGGGTACGTGTCCCACACACACTGACTCTCACTGGGGTACGGGTCCCACACACAATGAATCTCACTGGGGTACATGTCCCACACACACTGACTCTCACTGGGGTACGGGTGCTACACACACTGACTCCCGCTGGTGTAAGGGACCCACACTCACTGATCATCACTGGGGTAAAGGTCCCACACACACTGACTCTCACTGGTGTACGGGTCCCACACACACTGACTCTCACTGGGGTACGGGTCCCACACACACTGACTCTCACTGCTGTACATTTCCACACACACAGACTCTCACTGGCGTACGGGTCCCACACACACTGACACTCACTGGGGTACGGGTCCCACACACACTGACTCACTGGGGTACAGGTCCCACACACACTAACTCTCACTGGGGTACAGTCCGACACACACTGACTCTCACTGGTGTACGGCTCCCACACACACTGACTTTCACTGGGGTACGAGTCCCACACACACTGCCACTCACTGGGATACGGGTCCCACACAGACTAACTCTCACTGGGATACGGGTCCCACACACACTGACTCTCACTGGGGTACGGGTCCCACACACACTGACCCTCACTGGGGTACGGGTCCCACACACAATGACTCACTGGGGTACGGGTCCCACACACACTGGCTCTCACTGGGGTACGGGTCCCACACACACTGACTCTCACTGGGGTACGGGTCCCACACACACTGACTCTCACTGGGGTACATTTCCACACACACTGACTCTCACTTAGGTACTGGTCCCACAAACACTGACTCTCACTGGGGTACGGGTTTAAGACACACTGACACTCACTAGGGTACAGTTCCACTAACACTGACACTCACTGGGGTACGGGTCCCACAAACACTGACCCTCACTTGGGTACGGGTCCCACACACACTGACTCTCTCTCGGGTACGGGTCCCACACACACTGACTCTCACTGGGGTACGGGTCCCACACACACTGACTCTCACTGGGGTACGAGTCCCACACACACTGACTCTCACTGGGGTACGAGTCACACACACACACACTGACTCTCAATGGTGTACGGGTCCCACACAAACTGATTCTCACTGGGGTACAGTTCCACACACACTGACTCTTACTGGAGTACAGTCCCACACACACTGACTCTCACTGGGGTACGTGTCCCACACACACTGACTTTCACTGGCGTACGAGTCCCACACACACTGCCACTCACTGGGATACGGGTCCCACACAGACTAACTCTCACAGGGGTACGGGTCCCACACATACTGACACTCACTGGGATACGGGTCCGACACACACTTACTCTCACTGGGGTACGGGTCCCACACACAATGACTCTCACTGGGGTACGGGTCCCACACAGACTAACTCTCACTTGGGTACTGCTCCCACACACACTGACTCTCACTGGGGTACAGTTCCACACACACTGACTCTTACTGGGGTACGGGTCCCACACACAATGACACTGACTGGGGTACAGTTCCACACACTGACTCTCACTGGGGTACGGGTCCCACACATACTGACACTCATTGGGCTGTAGTCCCACACACACTGACTCTCAGAGGGGAACGAGTCCCACACACACTGACTTTCACTGGGGTACAGTCCAACACAGACTAACTATCACTAGGGTACCGGTCCCACACAAACTGACACTCACTGGAATACGGGTCCCAAACACAATGACTCTTACTGTGGTACGGGTCCCACACACACTGACTCTCACTGGGGTACAGTTCAACGCACATTGACTCTTACTGGGCTACTCTCCCACACAGACTTACACTCACTGGGGTAAAGGTCCCACACACACTGACTCTCACTGCTGTACATTTCCACACACACAGACTCTCACTGGCGTACGGGTCCCACACACACTGACTCTCACTGGGGTACGGGTCCCACACACACTGACTCTCACTGGGGTACGGGTCCCACACACACTGACTCTCACTGGGATACGGTTCCCACACACACTGACCCTCACTGGTGAACGGGTCCCACACACACTGACTCTCACTGGGGTACGGGTCCCACACACACTAACTCTCACTGCAGTATGGGTCCCACACACACTGACTCTCACTGGGGGTACAGGTCCCACACACACTGACTCTCACTGGGGTACATTTCCACCCACACTGTCTCTCACTGGGGTACGGGTTCCACACACACTGACTCTCACTGGGGTACGGGTTCCACACACAATGACTCTCACTGGGGTACGGGTCCCAACCACACTGAAACTCACTGGGGTACATTTCCACACACACTGACTCTCTCTGGGGTACGGGTCCCACACACACTGACTCTCACTGGGGTAAGGGTGCCACACACAAAGTCTCTCATTGGGGTACGGGTCCCACACACACTGCCGCTCACTGGGGTACAGTTCCACACACACTGACTCTCACTTGGGTACTGGTCCCACACACATTGACCCTCACTGGGGTACGGGTTCCAGACACACTAACACACACTGTGGTACATTTCCAAACACACTGACACTCACTGGGGTACGGGTCCCACAAACACTGACCCTCACTGGGGTACGGGTACCACACACACTGACTCTCACTGGGGTACGGGCCCAACACACACTGATTCTCACAGGGGTACAAGTCCACACACACTGACTCTCACTAGGGTACGGGTCCCACACACACTGACACTCACTGGGGTACGGGCCCCACACACACTGATTCTCACTGTGGTAAAGTTCCACAGACACTGACTCTCACTGGGGTACGGATCCCACACAGACTGACACTCACTGGGTTCCAGTCCCACACACACTGACTCTCACTGGGGTACGGGTCCCACACACATTGACTCTCACTGGGGTATGGGTCCCACACACACTGACTCTCACTGGGGTACGGGTCCCACAAACACTGACTCTCACTTGGGTACGGGTCCCACACACACTGAATCTCACTGGGGTACGGGTCCCACACACACTGATTCTCAACGGGTACGGGTTCCAGACACACTGACACTCACTGTGGTACAGATCCACACACATTGACACTCACTCGGGTACGGGTACCACACACACTGACTCTCACTGGGGTACAGTTCCACGCACATTGACTCTCACTCGAGTACGGGTCCAACACACACTGACTCTCAATGGGGTACGGGTCCCACACAGACTGACACTCACTGGTTTCCAGTTCCACACACGTAGACTCTCACTGGGGCACGGGTCCCACACACACGGACACTCACTGGGGTACTGTTGCACACACACTGACTCTCACTGGGGTACGGGTCCCACACACACTGACTCTCACTGGGGTACAGTCCCACACAGACTAACTCTCACTGGGGTAACGGTCCCACACACACTGAATCTCACTGGGGTACGGGTCCCACACACACTGATTCTCAACGGGTACGGGTTCCAGACACACTGACACTCACTGTGGTACAGATCCACACACATTGACACTCACTCGGGTACGGGTACCACACACACTGACTCTCACTGGGGTACAGTTCCACGCACATTGACTCTCACTCGAGTACGGGTCCAACACACACCGACTCTCAATGGGGTACGGGTCCCACACAGACTGACACTCACTGGTTTCCAGTTCCACACACGTAGACTCTCACTGGGGCACGGGTCCCACACACACTGACTCTCACTGGGGTACAGTCCCACACAGACTAACTCTCACTGGGGTAATGGTCCCACACACACTGACTCTTACTGGGGTACGGGTCCCACACATAATGAATCTCACTGGGGTACTTGTCCCACACACACTGACTCTCACTGGGGTACGGGTCCCACACACACTGACTCTCACTGGGGTATGAGTCCCACACACACTGACTCTCACTGGGGTACGGGTCCCACACACACTGAATCTCATTGGGTTACATTTCCACACACACTGACTCTCACTGTGGTACGGGACCCACACAGACTAACTCTCACTGGGGTACGGGTCCCACACACACTGACTCTCACTGGGGTACGGGTTCCACACACACTACCTCTCACTGGGGTATGGGTCCCAAACACACTGACTCTCACAGGGGTACGGGTCCCACACACACTAACTCTCACTGGGGTACGGGTCTCACACACACACTGACTCTCAGTGGGGTACGGGTCCCACACACACTGACTCTCTCTGGGGTACGGGTCCCACACACACTGACTCTCACTGGGGTACGGGTCCCACACACACTGACTCTCACTAGGGTACAGTTCCACGCACATTGACTCTCACTCGTGTATGGGTCCCACACACACTGACTCTCAATGCGGTACGGGTCCCACACACACTGACTCTCACTGGGGTTCGGATCCCACACAGACTGACACTCACTGGGTTCCAGTTCCACACACGTAGACTCTCACTGGGGCACGGGTCCCACACACACGGACACTCACTGGGGAACAGTTGCACACACACTGACTCTCACTGGGGTACGGGTCCCACACACACTGACTCTCACTTGGGTACAGTCCCACACAGACTAACTCTCACTGGGGTACGTGTCTCACACACACTGACACTCACTGGGGTACGGGCCCAACACACATTGACTCTCACAGGGGTACGAGTCCCACACATACTGACTCTCGCTGGGGTACAGTCCCACACAGACTAACTCTCACTGGGGTAGGGGTCCCACACACACTGACCCTCACTGGTGTACGGGTCCCACACACACTGACTCTCACTGGGGTATGGGTCCCACACACACTAACTCTCACTGTGGTTCGGATTCCACACACACTGACTCTCACTGGGGGTACGGGTCCCACGCATACTGACTCTCACTGAGGGACATTTCCAGACACACTGACACTCACTGGGGTACGGGTTCCACACACACTGACTCTCACTGGAGTACGGGTTCCACACACACTGACTCTCACTGGCGTACGGGTCCCACCCACACTGACACTCACTGGGGTACATTTCCACACATACTGACTCTCACTGGGGTACCGGTCCCACACACACACTGACTCTCACTGTGGTACGGATCCCACACACACTGACTCTCTCTGGGGTACGGGTACCACACACACTGAATCTCACTGGGGTACATTTCCACACACAGTGACTCTCACTGGGGTACGGGTCCCACACAGACTAACTCTCACTGGGTTACGGGTCCCACACACACTGACTCTCACTGGGGGTACGGGTCCCACACACACTGACTCTCACTGGGGTACATTTCCACACACACTGACTCTCACTGGGGTACGGGTTCCACACACACTGACTCTCACTGGGGTACATTTTCCACACACACTGTCTCTCACTGGGATTCGGGTCCCACCCACACTGACTCTCGCTGGGGTACATTTCCACACACTCTGACTCTCACTGGGGTACGGGTTCCACACACACTGACTCTCACTGGGTATACGGGTCCCACACACACTGACTCTAACTGGGTTACCTTTCCACACACACTGACTCTCACTGGGGTACGGGTCCCACAGACATACTGACTCTCACTAGGGTACTGGTCCCACACACAAAGACTCTGACTGGGGTACGGGTCACACACACATTGAATCTCACTGGGGTACATTTCCACACACACTGACTGTCACTGGGGTACGGGTCCCACACACACTGTCCCTCTCTGGTGTACGGCTCCCACGCACACCGACTCTCACTGGGGTACAGGTCCCATACACACTTTCTCTCACTGCGTTACGGATCCCACACACACTGACTCTCACTGGGGGTATGGGTCCCACACACACTGACTCTCACTGGGGTACATTTCCACACACACTCACTCTCACTGCGGTACGGGTTCCACACACACTGACTCTCACTGGGGTACGGGTCCCACCCACACTGACACTCACTTGGGTACATTTCCACACATACTGTCTCTCACTGGGGTACGGGTCCCACACACACACTGTCTCTCACTGGGCTACGGGTCCCACACACACTGACTCTCTCTGGGGTACGTGTCCCACACACACTGACTCTCACTGGGGTACAGTTCCACACACACTGACTCTCAGTGGGGTACAGTTCGACACACACTGACTGCCACTGTGGTACGGGTCCCAGACACACTGACTCTCACTGGGGTACGGGTCCCACACACAGTGACTCTCGCTGGGGTACAGTTCCACACACATTAACTCTCACTTGGGTATTGTTCCCACACACACTGACCCTCACTGAGGTACGGGATGCAGACACACTGGCACTCACTGGCGTACATTTCCACACACACTGACACTCACTGGGGTACGGGTCCCACAAACACTGACCCTCACTGGGGTACGGGACCCACACACACTGACTCTCACTGGGGTACGGGTCCCAAACACACTGACACTCACTGGGGTACAGTTCCGCAGACACTGACTCTCACTGGGGTACGGATCCCACACAGACTGACACTCACTGGGTTCCAGTCCCACACACGTTGACTCTCACTCGGGTACGGGTCCCACAGACACTGACTCTAACTGGGGTACGAGTCCCACACACACTGACTCTCACTGGGGTACAGTCCCACACAGACTAACTCTCATTGGTGTACGGCTCCCACACACACTGACACTCACTGGGATACGGGTACCACACACACTGACTCTCACTGGGGTACGGGTCCCACACACACTGACTCTCACTGTGGTCCGGTCCCACGCACACTGAATCTCACTGGGGTACGGGTCCCACACACACTGACTCTCACTGGGGTACGGGTCCCACACACTCTGGCTATCACTGGCGTACGAGTCCCACACACATTGACTCTCACTGGAGTACGGGTCCCTCACAGACTAACTGTCACTGGGGTACGGGTTCCACACACACTGACTCTCACTGGGGTACATTTCCACACACACTGACTCTCACTGGGGTACGGGTCCCACACACACTGACACTCACTGGGGTACAGTTCCTCAGACACTGACTCTCACTGGGGTACGGATCCCACACAGACTGATACTCACTGGGTTCCAGTCCCACACACACTGACTCTCACTGGGGTACGGGCCCCACACACATTGACTCTCACAGGGTTACGGGACCCACACACACTGACTCTCACTGGGGTACGAGTCCCACACACACTGACTCTCCCTGGGGTACAGTCCCACACAGACTAACTCTCACTCAGGTACGGGTCCCACACACACTGACCCTCAATGGTGTACGGGTCCCACACACACTGACTCTCACTGGGGTACGAGTCCCACACACACTGACACTCACTGGGGTACGGGTCCCACACACACTGAATCTCACTGGGGTACATTTCCACACACAGTGACTCTCACTGGGGTACGGGTCCCACACAGACTAACACTCACTGGGGTACGGGTCCCACACACACTGACTCTCAATGGGGGTACGGGTCCCACACACACTGACTCTCACTGGGGTACATTTCCGCACACACTGACTCTCACTGGGGTACGGGTCCCACACACACTGACCCTCATTGGTGTACGGGTCCCACACACACTGACTCTCACTGGGGGTGCGGGTCCCACACACACTGACTCTCACTGGGCTACATTTCCACTCACACTGACTCTCACTGGGGTACGGGTTCCACACACACTGACTCTCACTGGGGTCCGGGTTCCACACACACTGTCTCTCACTGGGATACGGGTCCCACCCACACTGACTGTCGCTGGGGTACATTTCCACACGCACTGACTTTCAATGGGGTAAGGGTTCCACACACACTGACTCTCACGGGGGTACATTTCCACACACACTGCCTCTCACTGGGGTAAGGGTTCCACACACACTGCCTCTCACTGTGGGTACGGGTCCCACACACACTGACTCTCACTGGTGTACATTTGCACACATACTGACTCTCACTGGGGTATGGGACCCACACACACAGACTCTCACTGGGTATACGGGTCCCACACACACTGACTCTAACTGGGGTACCTTTCCACACACACTGACTCTCACTGGGGTACGGGTCCCACACACACACTGACTCTCACTAGGGTACTGGTTCCACACACAAAGTCTCTGACTGGGGTACGGGTCCCACACACATTGACTCTCACTGGGGTACATTTCCACACACACTGACACTCACTGGGGTACGGGTCCCACACACACTGACCCTCACTGGTGTACGGCTCCCACACACACTGACTTTCACTGGGGTACGGGTCCCATACACACTGACTCTCACTAGGGGTACGGGTCCCACACACACTGACTCTCTCTGGGGTACGGGTCCCACACACACTGACTCTCACTGGGGTACAGTTCCACACACACTGACTCTCAGTGGGGTACAGTTCGAAACACACTGACTGTCACTGGGGTACGGGCCCCACACACACTGACTCTCACTGGGATACGGGTCCCACACACACTGACTCTCGCTGGGGTACAGTTCCACACACATTAACTCTCACTTGGGTATTGGTCCCACACACACTGACCCTCACTGAGGTACGGGATCCAGACACACTGACACTCACTGGGGTACAGTTCCACAGACACTGACACTCATTGGGGTACGTATCCCACAAACACTGACCCTCACTGGGGTACGGGACCCACACACACTGACTCTCACTGGGGTACGGGTCCCACACACACTGACACTCACTGGGGTACAGTTCCGCAGACACTGACTCTCACTGGGGTACGGATCCCACACAGACTGACACTCACTGGGTTCCAGCCCCACACACACTGACTCACACTGGGCTACGGGTCCCACACACATTGACTTTCACTTGGGTACAGTCCCACACAGACTAACTCTCATTGGGGTACGGGTCCCACACACACTGACACTCACTGGGATACGGGTACCACACACACTGACTCTCACTGGGGTACGGGTCCCACACACACTGACTCTCACTGTGGTCCGGTCCCACGCACACTGAATCTCACTGGGGTACGCGTCCCACACACACTGACTCTCACTGGGGTACGGGTTCCACACACACTGACTCTCACGGAAGTACGGGTTCCACACACACTGACTCTCACTGGCCTACGGGTCCCACCCACACTGACACTCACTGGGGTACATTTCAACATACTGACTCTCACTGCGGTACCTGTCCCACACACACACTGACTCTCACTGTGGTACGGGTCCCACGCACACTGACTCTTTCTGGGGTACGGGTACCACACATACTGACTCTCACTGGGGTACAGTTCCACACACACTGACACTCACTGGGATACTGGTCCCACACACACTGACTCTCACTGGGGTACGGGTCCCACACACAATGCCACTCACTGGGGTACGGCTCCAACACACACTGACTCTCACTGGGGTACGGGTCCCACACACACTGAATCTCACTGGGGTACATTTCCACACACAGTGACTCTCACTGGGGTACGGGTCCCACACTCACTGAATCTCACTGGGGTACATTTCCACACACACTGATTCTCACTGGGGTACGGGTCCCACACACACTGACACTCATTGGGATGCAGGTCCCACACACAATGACTCTCACTAGGGTACGGGTCCCACACACACTGACTCTCACTTGGGTACGGGTCCCACACTCACTGAATCTCACTGGGGTACGGGACCCACACACACTGACTCTCACTGGGATACGGGTCCCACACACCCTCACAATCACTGGGGTAAGGTTTCCAGACACACTGACACTCACTGGGGTACAGATCCACACACACTGACACTCACTGGGGTACGGGTCCCAGACACACTGACTCTCAGTGGGGTACAGTTCCAGGCACATTGACTCTCACTCGAGTATGGGTCCCACACACACTGACTCTCAATGGGGTGCGGATCCCACACACACTGACTCTCACTGGGGTACAGTTACACACACACTGACTCTCACTGGGGTACGGATCCCACAAAGCCTTGTACTCACTGGGTTCCGGTTCCACGCACGTAGACTCTCACTGGGGTACGGGTCCCACACACACGGACACTCACTGGGGTACAGTTGCGCACACACTGACTCTCACTGGGGTACGGGTCCCACACACACTGACTCTCTCTGGGGTACGGGTCCCAAACACACTGACTCTCACTGGGGTAAGCGTCCCACACACACTGACTCTCACTGGGGTACGAGTCACACACACACTGACTCTCAATGGGGTAGGGGTCACACACTCTGACTCTCTCTGGGGTACGGGTCCCACACACACTGACTCTCACTGGGGTACGGGTCCCACACACACTGACTCTCACTAGGGTACAGGTCCACGCACATTGACTCTCACTCGTGTATGGGTCCCACACACACTGACTCTCAATGCGGTACGGGTCCCACACACACTGACTCTCACTGGGGTACGGATCCCACACAGACTGACACTCACTGGGTTCCAGTTCCACACACGTAGACTCTCACTGGGGCACGGGTCCCACACAAACGGACACTCACTGGGGAACAGTTGCACACGCACTGACTCTCACTGGGGTACGGGTCCCACACACACTGACTCTCACTTGGGTACAGTCCCACACAGACTAACTCTCACTGGGGTACGTGTCCCACACACACTGACTCTCACTGGGGTACGGATCCCACACACACTGACTCTCACTGGGGTACGGGTCCCACACACACTGACTCTCAATGCGGTACGAGTCCCACCCACACTGACTCTCACTGGGGTACGGGTCCCACACACACTGACTCTCAATGGAGTATGAGTTCCACACACACTAACTCTCACTGGGGTACGGGGCCCACACACACTGACTCTCACTGCGGGTACGGGTCCCACACACACTGACTCTCACTGGGGTACATTTCCACACATACTGACTCTCACTGAGGCACGGGTTCCACACACAGTGACTCTCACTGGGGTACGGGTCCCACACACACTGACTCTCACTGGGGTACGGGTCCCACACACACTGACTCTCACTGCTGTACATTTCCACACACACAGACTCTCACTGGCGTACGGGTCCCACACACACTGACACTCACTGGGGTACGGGTCCCACACACACTGACTCACTGGGGTACAGGTCCCACACACAGTAACTCTCACTGGGGTACAGTCCGACACACACTGACTCTCACTGGTGTACGGCTCCCACACACACTGACTTTCACTGGGGTACGAGTCCCACACACACTGCCACTCACTGGGATACGGGTCCCACACAGACTAACTCTCACTGGGATACGGGTCCCACACACACTGACTCTCACTGGGGTACAGGTCCCACACACACTGACCCTCACTGGGGTACGGGTCCCACACACAATGACTCACTGGGGTACGGATCCCACACAGACTGACACTCACTGGGTTCCAGTTCCACACACGTAGACTCTCACTGGGGCACGGGTCCCACACACACGGACACTCACTGGGGAACAGTTGCACACGCACTGACTCTCACTGGGGTACGGGTCCCACACACACTGACTCTCACTTGGGTACAGTCCCACACAGACTAACTCTCACTGGGGTACGTGTCCCACACACACTGACTCTCACTGGGGTACGGATCCCACACACACTGACTCTCACTGGGGTACGGGTCCCACACACACTGACTCTCAATGCGGTACGAGTCCCACCCACACTGACTCTCACTGGGGTACGGGTCCCACACACACTGACTCTCAATGGAGTATGAGTTCCACACACACTAACTCTCACTGGGGTACGGGGCCCACACACACTGACTCTCACTGCGGGTACGGGTCCCACACACACTGACTCTCACTGGGGTACATTTCCACACATACTGACTCTCACTGAGGCACGGGTTCCACACACAGTGACTCTCACTGGGGTACGGGTCCCACACACACTGACTCTCACTGGGGTACGGGTCCCACACACACTGACTCTCACTGCTGTACATTTCCACACACACAGACTCTCACTGGCGTACGGGTCCCACACACACTGACACTCACTGGGGTACGGGTCCCACACACACTGACTCACTGGGGTACAGGTCCCACACACAGTAACTCTCACTGGGGTACAGTCCGACACACACTGACTCTCACTGGTGTACGGCTCCCACACACACTGACTTTCACTGGGGTACGAGTCCCACACACACTGCCACTCACTGGGATACGGGTCCCACACAGACTAACTCTCACTGGGATACGGGTCCCACACACACTGACTCTCACTGGGGTACGGGTCCCACACACACTGACCCTCACTGGGGTACGGGTCCCACACACAATGACTCACTGGGGTACGGGTCCCACACACACTGGCTCTCACTGGGGTACGGGTCCCACACACACTGACTCTCACTGGGGTACGGGTCCCACACACACTGACTCTCACTGGGGTACATTTCCACACACACTGACTCTCACTTAGGTACTGGTCCCACAAACACTGACTCTCACTGGGGTACGGGTTTAAGACACACTGACACTCACTAGGGTACAGTTCCACTAACACTGACACTCACTGGGGTACGGGTCCCACAAACACTGACCCTCACTTGGGTACGGGTCCCACACACACTGACTCTCTCTCGGGTACGGGTCCCACACACACTGACTCTCACTGGGGTACGGGTCCCACACACACTGACTCTCACTGGGGTACGAGTCCCACACACACTGACTCTCACTGGGGTACGAGTCACACACACACACACTGACTCTCAATGGTGTACGGGTCCCACACAAACTGATTCTCACTGGGGTACAGTTCCACACACACTGACTCTTACTGGAGTACAGTCCCACACACACTGACTCTCACTGGGGTACGTGTCCCACACACACTGACTTTCACTGGCGTACGAGTCCCACACACACTGCCACTCACTGGGATACGGGTCCCACACAGACTAACTCTCACAGGGGTACGGGTCCCACACATACTGACACTCACTGGGATACGGGTCCGACACACACTTACTCTCACTGGGGTACGGGTCCCACACACAATGACTCTCACTGGGGTACGGGTCCCACACACACTGAATCTCACTGGCGTACATTTGCACACACACTGACTCTCACTGGGGTACTGGTCCCACACAGACTAACTCTCACTTGGGTACTGCTCCCACACACACTGACTCTCACTGGGGTACAGTTCCACACACACTGACTCTTACTGGGGTACGGGTCCCACACACAATGACACTGACTGGGGTACAGTTCCACACACTGACTCTCACTGGGGTACGGTTCCCACACATACTGACACTCATTGGGCTGTAGTCCCACACACACTGACTCTCAGAGGGGAACGAGTCCCACACACACTGACTTTCACTGGGGTACAGTCCAACACAGACTAACTATCACTAGGGTACCGGTCCCACACAAACTGACACTCACTGGAATAAGGGTCCCAAACACAATGACTCTTACTGTGGTACGGGTCCCACACAGACTAACTATCACTAGGGTACCGGTCCCACACAAACTGACACTCACTGGAATAAGGGTCCCACACACACTGACTCTCACTGGGGTACGGGTCCCACACACACTGACTCTCACTGGGGTACAGTTCAACGCACATTGACTCTTACTGGGCTACTCTCCCACACAGACTTACACTCACTGGGGTACGGGTCCCACACACACTGACACTCACTGGGATACGGGTCCCACACACACTGACTCTCACTGGGGTACGTGTCCCACACACACTGACTCTCACTGGGGTACGGGTCCCACACACAATGAATCTCACTGGGGTACGGGTCCCACACACACTGACTCTCACTGGGGTACGGGTCCCACACACACTGACTCTCACTGGGGTACGTGTCCCACACACACTGACTCTCACTGGGGTACGGGTCCCACACACAATGAATCTCACTGGGGTACATGTCCCTCACACACTGACTCTCACTGGGGTACGGGTGCTACACACACTGACTCCCGCTGGTGTAAGGGACCCACACTCACTGATGATCACTGGGGTAAAGGTCCCACACACACTGACACTCACTGGGATACGGGTCCCACACACACTGACCCTCACTGGTGAACGGGTCCCACACACACTGACTCTCACTGGGGTACGGGTCCCACACACACTAACTCTCACTGCAGTACGGGTCCCACACACACTGACTCTCACTGGGGGTACAGGTCCCACACACACTGACTCTCACTGGGGTACATTTCCACCCACACTGTCTCTCACTGGGGTACGGGTTCCACACACACTGACTCTCACTGGGGTACGGGTTCCACACACAATGACTCTCACTGGGGTACGGGTCCCAACCACACTGAAACTCACTGGGGTACATTTCCACACACACTGACTCTCTCTGGGGTACGGGTCCCACACACACTGACTCTCACTGGGGTAAGGGTGCCACACACAAAGTCTCTCATTGGGGTACGGGTCCCACACACACTGCCGCTCACTGGGGTACAGTTCCACACACACTGACTCTCACTTGGGTACTGGTCCCACACACATTGACCCTCACTGGGGTACGGGTTCCAGACACACTAACACACACTGTGGTACATTTCCAAACACACTGACACTCACTGGGGTACGGGTCCCACAAACACTGACCCTCACTGGGGTACGGGTACCACACACACTGACTCTCACTGGGGTACGGGCCCAACACACACTGATTCTCACAGGGGTACAAGTCCACACACACTGACTCTCACTAGGGTACGGGTCCCACACACACTGACACTCACTGGGGTACGGGCCCCACACACACTGATTCTGACTGTGGTAAAGTTCCACAGACACTGACTCTCACTGGGGTACGGATCCCACACAGACTGACACTCACTGGGTTCCAGTCCCACACACACTGACTCTCACTGGGGTACGGGTCCCACACACATTGACTCTCACTGGGGTATGGGTCCCACACACACTGACTCTCACTGGGGTACGGGTCCCACACACACTGACTCTCACTTGGGTACGGGTCCCACACACACTGAATCTCACTGGGGTACGGGTCCCACACACACTGATTCTCAACGGGTACGGGTTCCAGACACACTGACACTCACTGTGGTACAGATCCACACACATTGACACTCACTCGGGTACGGGTACCACACACACTGACTCTCACTGGGGTACAGTTCCACGCACATTGACTCTCACTCGAGTACGGGTCCAACACACACTGACTCTCAATGGGGTACGGGTCCCACACAGACTGACACTCACTGGTTTCCAGTTCCACACACGTAGACTCTCACTGGGGCACGGGTCCCACACACACGGACACTCACTGGGGTACAGTTGCACACACACTGACTCTCACTGGGGTACGGGTCCCACACACACTGACTCTCACTGGGGTACAGTCCCACACAGACTAACTCTCACTGGGGTAACGGTCCCACACACACTGAATCTCACTGGGGTACGGGTCCCACACACACTGATTCTCAACGGGTACGGGTTCCAGACACACTGACACTCACTGTGGTACAGATCCACACACATTGACACTCACTCGGGTACGGGTACCACACACACTGACTCTCACTGGGGTACAGTTCCACGCACATTGACTCTCACTCGAGTACGGGTCCAACACACACTGACTCTCAATGGGGTACGGGTCCCACACAGACTGACACTCACTGGTTTCCAGTTCCACACACGTAGACTCTCACTGGGGCACGGGTCCCACACACACGGACACTCACTGGGGTACAGTTGCACACACACTGACTCTCACTGGGGTACGGGTCCCACACACACTGACTCTCACTGGGGTACAGTCCCACACAGACTAACTCTCACTGGGGTAACGGTCCCACACACACTGACTCTTACTGGGGTACGGTTCCCACACATAATGAATCTCACTGGGGTACTTGTCCCACACACACTGACTCTCACTGGGGTACGGGTCCCACACACACTGACTCTCACTGGGGTATGAGTCCCACACACACTGACTCTCACTGGGGTACGGGTCCCACACACTCTGAATCTCATTGGGTTACATTTCCACACACACTGACTCTCACTGTGGTACGGGACCCACACAGACTAACTCTCACTGGGGTACGGGTCCCACACACACTGACTCTCACTGGGGTACGGGTTCCACACACACTACCTCTCACTGGGGTATGGGTCCCAAACACACTGACTCTCACAGGGGTACGGGTCCCACACACACTAACTCTCACTGGGGTACGGGTCTCACACACACACTGACTCTCAGTGGGGTACGGGTCCCACACACACTGACTCTCTCTGGGGTACGGGTCCCACACACACTGACTCTCACTGGGGTACGGGTCCCACACACACTGACTCTCACTAGGGTACAGTTCCACGCACATTGACTCTCACTCGTGTATGGGTCCCACACACACTGACTCTCAATGCGGTACGGGTCCCACACACACTGACTCTCACTGGGGTTCGGATCCCACACAGACTGACACTCACTGGGTTCCAGTTCCACACACGTAGACTCTCACTGGGGCACGGGTCCCACACACACGGACACTCACTGGGGAACAGTTGCACACACACTGACTCTCACTGGGGTACGGGTCCCACACACACTGACTCTCACTTGGGTACAGTCCCACACAGACTAACTCTCACTGGGGTACGTGTCTCACACACACTGACACTCACTGGGGTACGGGCCCAACACACATTGACTCTCACAGGGGTACGAGTCCCACACATACTGACTCTCGCTGGGGTACAGTCCCACACAGACTAACTCTCACTGGGGTAGGGGTCCCACACACACTGACCCTCACTGGTGTACGGGTCCCACACACACTGACTCTCACTGGGGTATGGGTCCCACACACACTAACTCTCACTGTGGTTCGGATTCCACACACACTGACTCTCACTGGGGGTACGGGTCCCACGCATACTGACTCTCACTGAGGGACATTTCCAGACACACTGACACTCACTGGGGTACGGGTTCCACACACACTGACTCTCACTGGAGTACGGGTTCCACACACACTGACTCTCACTGGCGTACGGGTCCCACCCACACTGACACTCACTGGGGTACATTTCCACACATACTGACTCTCACTGGGGTACCGGTCCCACACACACACTGACTCTCACTGTGGTACGGATCCCACACACACTGACTCTCTCTGGGGTACGGGTACCACACACACTGAATCTCACTGGGGTACATTTCCACACACAGTGACTCTCACTGGGGTACGGGTCCCACACAGACTAACTCTCACTGGGTTACGGGTCCCACACACACTGACTCTCACTGGGGGTACGGGTCCCACACACACTGACTCTCACTGGGGTACATTTCCACACACACTGACTCTCACTGGGGTACGGGTTCCACACACACTGACTCTCACTGGGGTACATTTTCCACACACACTGTCTCTCACTGGGATTCGGGTCCCACCCACACTGACTCTCGCTGGGGTACATTTCCACACACTCTGACTCTCACTGGGGTACGGGTTCCACACACACTGACTCTCACTGGGTATACGGGTCCCACACACACTGACTCTAACTGGGTTACCTTTCCACACACACTGACTCTCACTGGGGTACGGGTCCCACAGACATACTGACTCTCACTAGGGTACTGGTCCCACACACAAAGACTCTGACTGGGGTACGGGTCACACACACATTGAATCTCACTGGGGTACATTTCCACACACACTGACTGTCACTGGGGTACGGGTCCCACACACACTGTCCCTCTCTGGTGTACGGCTCCCACGCACACCGACTCTCACTGGGGTACAGGTCCCATACACACTTTCTCTCACTGCGTTACGGATCCCACACACACTGACTCTCACTGGGGGTATGGGTCCCACACACACTGACTCTCACTGGGGTACATTTCCACACACACTCACTCTCACTGCGGTACGGGTTCCACACACACTGACTCTCACTGGGGTACGGGTCCCACCCACACTGACACTCACTTGGGTACATTTCCACACATACTGTCTCTCACTGGGGTACGGGTCCCACACACACACTGTCTCTCACTGGGCTACGGGTCCCACACACACTGACTCTCTCTGGGGTACGTGTCCCACACACACTGACTCTCACTGGGGTACAGTTCCACACACACTGACTCTCAGTGGGGTACAGTTCGACACACACTGACTGCCACTGTGGTACGGGTCCCAGACACACTGACTCTCACTGGGGTACGGGTCCCACACACAGTGACTCTCGCTGGGGTACAGTTCCACACACATTAACTCTCACTTGGGTATTGTTCCCACACACACTGACCCTCACTGAGGTACGGGATGCAGACACACTGGCACTCACTGGCGTACATTTCCACACACACTGACACTCACTGGGGTACGGGTCCCACAAACACTGACCCTCACTGGGGTACGGGACCCACACACACTGACTCTCACTGGGGTACGGGTCCCAAACACACTGACACTCACTGGGGTACAGTTCCGCAGACACTGACTCTCACTGGGGTACGGATCCCACACAGACTGACACTCACTGGGTTCCAGTCCCACACACGTTGACTCTCACTCGGGTACGGGTCCCACAGACACTGACTCTAACTGGGGTACGAGTCCCACACACACTGACTCTCACTGGGGTACAGTCCCACACAGACTAACTCTCATTGGTGTACGGCTCCCACACACACTGACACTCACTGGGATACGGGTACCACACACACTGACTCTCACTGGGGTACGGGTCCCACACACACTGACTCTCACTGTGGTCCGGTCCCACGCACACTGAATCTCACTGGGGTACGGGTCCCACACACACTGACTCTCACTGGGGTACGGGTCCCACACACTCTGGCTATCACTGGCGTACGAGTCCCACACACATTGACTCTCACTGGAGTACGGGTCCCTCACAGACTAACTGTCACTGGGGTACGGGTTCCACACACACTGACTCTCACTGGGGTACATTTCCACACACACTGACTCTCACTGGGGTACGGGTCCCACACACACTGACACTCACTGGGGTACAGTTCCTCAGACACTGACTCTCACTGGGGTACGGATCCCACACAGACTGATACTCACTGGGTTCCAGTCCCACACACACTGACTCTCACTGGGGTACGGGCCCCACACACATTGACTCTCACAGGGTTACGGGACCCACACACACTGACTCTCACTGGGGTACGAGTCCCACACACACTGACTCTCCCTGGGGTACAGTCCCACACAGACTAACTCTCACTCAGGTACGGGTCCCACACACACTGACCCTCAATGGTGTACGGGTCCCACACACACTGACTCTCACTGGGGTACGAGTCCCACACACACTGACACTCACTGGGGTACGGGTCCCACACACACTGAATCTCACTGGGGTACATTTCCACACACAGTGACTCTCACTGGGGTACGGGTCCCACACAGACTAACACTCACTGGGGTACGGGTCCCACACACACTGACTCTCAATGGGGGTACGGGTCCCACACACACTGACTCTCACTGGGGTACATTTCCGCACACACTGACTCTCACTGGGGTACGGGTCCCACACACACTGACCCTCATTGGTGTACGGGTCCCACACACACTGACTCTCACTGGGGGTGCGGGTCCCACACACACTGACTCTCACTGGGCTACATTTCCACTCACACTGACTCTCACTGGGGTACGGGTTCCACACACACTGACTCTCACTGGGGTCCGGGTTCCACACACACTGTCTCTCACTGGGATACGGGTCCCACCCACACTGACTGTCGCTGGGGTACATTTCCACACACACTGACTTTCAATGGGGTAAGGGTTCCACACACACTGACTCTCACGGGGGTACATTTCCACACACACTGCCTCTCACTGGGGTAAGGGTTCCACACACACTGCCTCTCACTGTGGGTACGGGTCCCACACACACTGACTCTCACTGGTGTACATTTGCACACATACTGACTCTCACTGGGGTATGGGACCCACACACACAGACTCTCACTGGGTATACGGGTCCCACACACACTGACTCTAACTGGGGTACCTTTCCACACACACTGACTCTCACTGGGGTACGGGTACCACACACACACTGACTCTCACTAGGGTACTGGTTCCACACACAAAGTCTCTGAATGGGGTACGGGTCCCACACACATTGACTCTCACTGGGGTACATTTCCACACACACTGACACTCACTGGGGTACGGGTCCCACACACACTGACCCTCACTGGTGTACGGCTCCCACACACACTGACTTTCACTGGGGTACGGGTCCCATACACACTGACTCTCACTAGGGGTACGGGTCCCACACACACTGACTCTCTCTGGGGTACGGGTCCCACACACACTGACTCTCACTGGGGTACAGTTCCACACACACTGACTCTCAGTGGGGTACAGTTCGAAACACACTGACTGTCACTGGGGTACGGGCCCCACACACACTGACTCTCACTGGGATACGGGTCCCACACACACTGACTCTCGCTGGGGTACAGTTCCACACACATTAACTCTCACTTGGGTATTGGTCCCACACACACTGACCCTCACTGAGGTACGGGATCCAGACACACTGACACTCACTGGGGTACAGTTCCACAGACACTGACACTCATTGGGGTACGTATCCCACAAACACTGACCCTCACTGGGGTACGGGACCCACACACACTGACTCTCACTGGGGTACGGGTCCCACACACACTGACACTCACTGGGGTACAGTTCCGCATACACTGACTCTCACTGGGGTACGGATCCCACACAGACTGACACTCACTGGGTTCCAGCCCCACACACACATACTCACACTGGGCTACGGGTCCCACACACATTGACTTTCACTTGGGTACAGTCCCACACAGACTAACTCTCATTGGGGTACGGGTCCCACACACACTGACACTCACTGGGATACGGGTACCACACACACTGACTCTCACTGGGGTACGGGTCCCACACACACAGACTCTCACTGTGGTCCGGTCCAACGCACACTGAATCTCACTGGGGTACGGGTCCCACACACACTGACTCTCACTGGGGTACGGGTCCCACACACTCTGGCTATCACTGGCGTACGAGTCCCACACACATTGACTCTCACTGGAGTACGGGTCCCTCACAGACTAACTGTCACTGGGGTACGGGTTCCACACACACTGACTCTCACTGGGGTACATTTCCACACACACTGACTCTCACTGGGGTACGGGTCCCACACACACTGACACTCACTGGGGTACAGTTCCTCAGACACTGACTCTCACTGGGGTACGGATCCCACACAGACTGATACTCACTGGGTTCCAGTCCCACACACACTGACTCTCACTGGGGTACGGGCCCCACACACATTGACTCTCACAGGGTTACGGGACCCACACACACTGACTCTCACTGGGGTACGAGTCCCTAACACACTGACTCTCCCTGGGGTACAGTCCCACACAGACTAACTCTCACTGAGGTACGGGTCCCACACACACTGACCCTCAATGGTGTACGGGTCCCACACACACTGACTCTCACTGGGGTACGAGTCCCACACACACTGACACTCACTGGGGTACGGGTCCCACACACACTGAATCTCACTGGGGTACATTTCCACACACAGTGACTCTCACTGGGGTACGGGTCCCACACAGACTAACACTCACTGGGGTACGGGTCCCACACACACTGACTCTCAATGGGGGTACGGGTCCCACACACACTGACTCTCACTGGGGTACATTTCCGCACACACTGACTCTCACTGGGGTACGGGTCCCACACACACTGACCCTCATTGGTGTACGGGTCCCACACACACTGACTCTCACTGGGGGTGCGGGTCCCACACACACTGACTCTCACTGGGCTACATTTCCACTCACACTGACTCTCACTGGGGTACGGGTTCCACACACACTGACTCTCACTGGGGTCCGGGTTCCACACACACTGTCTCTCACTGGGATACGGGTCCCACCCACACTGACTGTCGCTGGGGTACATTTCCACACACACTGACTTTCAATGGGGTAAGGGTTCCACACACACTGACTCTCACGGGGGTACATTTCCACACACACTGCCTCTCACTGGGGTAAGGGTTCCACACACACTGCCTCTCACTGTGGGTACGGGTCCCACACACACTGACTCTCACTGGTGTACATTTGCACACATACTGACTCTCACTGGGGTATGGGACCCACACACACAGACTCTCACTGGGTATACGGGTCCCACACACACTGACTCTAACTGGGGTACCTTTCCACACACACTGACTCTCACTGGGGTACGGGTCCCACACACACACTGACTCTCACTAGGGTACTGGTTCCACACACAAAGTCTCTGACTGGGGTACGGGTCCCACACACATTGACTCTCACTGGGGTACATTTCCACACACACTGACACTCACTGGGGTACGGGTCCCACACACACTGACCCTCACTGGTGTACGGCTCCCACACACACTGACTTTCACTGGGGTACGGGTCCCATACACACTGACTCTCTCTGGGGTACGGGTCCCACACACACTGACTCTCACTGGGGTACAGTTCCACACACACTGACTCTCAGTGGGGTACAGTTCGAAACACACTGACTGTCACTGGGGTACGGGCCCCACACACACTGACTCTCACTGGGATACGGGTCCCACACACACTGACTCTCGCTGGGGTACAGTTCCACACACATTAACTCTCACTTGGGTATTGGTCCCACACACACTGACCCTCACTGAAATACGGGATCCAGACACACTGACACTCACTGGGGTACAGTTCCACAGACACTGACACTCATTGGGGTACGTATCCCACAAACACTGACCCTCACTGGGGTACGGGACCCACACACACTGACTCTCACTGGGGTACGGGTCCCACACACACTGACACTCACTGGGGTACAGTTCCGCAGACACTGACTCTCACTGGGGTACGGATCCCACACAGACTGACACTCACTGGGTTCCAGCCCCACACACACTGACTCACACTGGGCTACGGGTCCCACACACATTGACTTTCACTTGGGTACAGTCCCACACAGACTAACTCTCATTGGGGTACGGGTCCCACACACACTGACACTCACTGGGATACGGGTACCACACACACTGACTCTCACTGGGGTACGGGTCCCACACACACTGACTCTCACTGTGGTCCGGTCCCACGCACACTGAATCTCACTGGGGTACGCGTCCCACACACACTGACTCTCACTGGGGTACGGGTTCCACACACACTGACTCTCACGGAAGTACGGGTTCCACACACACTGACTCTCACTGGCCTACGGGTCCCACCCACACTGACACTCACTGGGGTACATTTCAACATACTGACTCTCACTGCGGTACCTGTCCCACACACACACTGACTCTCACTGTGGTACGGGTCCCACGCACACTGACTCTTTCTGGGGTACGGGTACCACACATACTGACTCTCACTGGGGTACAGTTCCACACACACTGACACTCACTGGGATACTGGTCCCACACACACTGACTCTCACTGGGGTACGGGTCCCACACACAATGCCACTCACTGGGGTACGGCTCCAACACACACTGACTCTCACTGGGGTACGGGTCCCACACACACTGAATCTCACTGGGGTACATTTCCACACACAGTGACTCTCACTGGGGTACGGGTCCCACACTCACTGAATCTCACTGGGGTACATTTCCACACACACTGATTCTCACTGGGGTACGGGTCCCACACACACTGACACTCATTGGGATGCAGGTCCCACACACAATGACTCTCACTAGGGTACGGGTCCCACACACACTGACTCTCACTTGGGTACGGGTCCCACACTCACTGAATCTCACTGGGGTACGGGACCCACACACACTGACTCTCACTGGGATACGGGTCCCACACACCCTCACAATCACTGGGGTAAGGTTTCCAGACACACTGACACTCACTGGGGTACAGATCCACACACACTGACACTCACTGGGGTACGGGTCCCAGACACACTGACTCTCAGTGGGGTACAGTTCCAGGCACATTGACTCTCACTCGAGTATGGGTCCCACACACACTGACTCTCAATGGGGTGCGGATCCCACACACACTGACTCTCACTGGGGTACAGTTACACACACACTGACTCTCACTGGGGTACGGATCCCACAAAGCCTTGTACTCACTGGGTTCCGGTTCCACGCACGTAGACTCTCACTGGGGTACGGGTCCCACACACACGGACACTCACTGGGGTACAGTTGCGCACACACTGACTCTCACTGGGGTACGGGTCCCACACACACTGACTCTCTCTGGGGTACGGGTCCCAAACACACTGACTCTCACTGGGGTAAGCGTCCCACACACACTGACTCTCACTGGGGTACGAGTCACACACACACTGACTCTCAATGGGGTAGGGGTCACACACTCTGACTCTCTCTGGGGTACGGGTCCCACACACACTGACTCTCACTGGGGTACGGGTCCCACACACACTGACTCTCACTAGGGTACAGGTCCACGCACATTGACTCTCACTCGTGTATGGGTCCCACACACACTGACTCTCAATGCGGTACGGGTCCCACACACACTGACTCTCACTGGGGTACGGATCCCACACAGACTGACACTCACTGGGTTCCAGTTCCACACACGTAGACTCTCACTGGGGCACGGGTCCCACACACACGGACACTCACTGGGGAACAGTTGCACACGCACTGACTCTCACTGGGGTACGGGTCCCACACACACTGACTCTCACTTGGGTACAGTCCCACACAGACTAACTCTCACTGGGGTACGTGTCCCACACACACTGACTCTCACTGGGGTACGGATCCCACACACACTGACTCTCACTGGGGTACGGGTCCCACACACACTGACTCTCAATGCGGTACGAGTCCCACCCACACTGACTCTCACTGGGGTACGGGTCCCACACACACTGACTCTCAATGGAGTATGAGTTCCACACACACTAACTCTCACTGGGGTACGGGGCCCACACACACTGACTCTCACTGCGGGTACGGGTCCCACACACACTGACTCTCACTGGGGTACATTTCCACACATACTGACTCTCACTGAGGCACGGGTTCCACACACAGTGACTCTCACTGGGGTACGGGTCCCACACACACTGACTCTCACTGGGGTACGGGTCCCACACACACTGACTCTCACTGCTGTACATTTCCACACACACAGACTCTCACTGGCGTACGGGTCCCACACACACTGACACTCACTGGGGTACGGGTCCCACACACACTGACTCACTGGGGTACAGGTCCCACACACAGTAACTCTCACTGGGGTACAGTCCGACACACACTGACTCTCACTGGTGTACGGCTCCCACACACACTGACTTTCACTGGGGTACGAGTCCCACACACACTGCCACTCACTGGGATACGGGTCCCACACAGACTAACTCTCACTGGGATACGGGTCCCACACACACTGACTCTCACTGGGGTACAGGTCCCACACACACTGACCCTCACTGGGGTACGGGTCCCACACACAATGACTCACTGGGGTACGGATCCCACACAGACTGACACTCACTGGGTTCCAGTTCCACACACGTAGACTCTCACTGGGGCACGGGTCCCACACACACGGACACTCACTGGGGAACAGTTGCACACGCACTGACTCTCACTGGGGTACGGGTCCCACACACACTGACTCTCACTTGGGTACAGTCCCACACAGACTAACTCTCACTGGGGTACGTGTCCCACACACACTGACTCTCACTGGGGTACGGATCCCACACACACTGACTCTCACTGGGGTACGGGTCCCACACACACTGACTCTCAATGCGGTACGAGTCCCACCCACACTGACTCTCACTGGGGTACGGGTCCCACACACACTGACTCTCAATGGAGTATGAGTTCCACACACACTAACTCTCACTGGGGTACGGGGCCCACACACACTGACTCTCACTGCGGGTACGGGTCCCACACACACTGACTCTCACTGGGGTACATTTCCACACATACTGACTCTCACTGAGGCACGGGTTCCACACACAGTGACTCTCACTGGGGTACGGGTCCCACACACACTGACTCTCACTGGGGTACGGGTCCCACACACACTGACTCTCACTGCTGTACATTTCCACACACACAGACTCTCACTGGCGTACGGGTCCCACACACACTGACACTCACTGGGGTACGGGTCCCACACACACTGACTCACTGGGGTACAGGTCCCACACACAGTAACTCTCACTGGGGTACAGTCCGACACACACTGACTCTCACTGGTGTACGGCTCCCACACACACTGACTTTCACTGGGGTACGAGTCCCACACACACTGCCACTCACTGGGATACGGGTCCCACACAGACTAACTCTCACTGGGATACGGGTCCCACACACACTGACTCTCACTGGGGTACAGGTCCCACACACACTGACCCTCACTGGGGTACGGGTCCCACACACAATGACTCACTGGGGTACGGGTCCCACACACACTGGCTCTCACTGGGGTACGGGTCCCACACACACTGACTCTCACTGGGGTACGGGTCCCACACACACTGACTCTCACTGGGGTACATTTCCACACACACTGACTCTCACTTAGGTACTGGTCCCACAAACACTGACTCTCACTGGGGTACGGGTTTAAGACACACTGACACTCACTAGGGTACAGTTCCACTAACACTGACACTCACTGGGGTACGGGTCCCACAAACACTGACCCTCACTTGGGTACGGGTCCCACACACACTGACTCTCTCTCGGGTACGGGTCCCACACACACTGACTCTCACTGGGGTACGGGTCCCACACACACTGACTCTCACTGGGGTACGAGTCCCACACACACTGACTCTCACTGGGGTACGAGTCACACACACACACACTGACTCTCAATGGTGTACGGGTCCCACACAAACTGATTCTCACTGGGGTACAGTTCCACACACACTGACTCTTACTGGAGTACAGTCCCACACACACTGACTCTCACTGGGGTACGTGTCCCACACACACTGACTTTCACTGGCGTACGAGTCCCACACACACTGCCACTCACTGGGATACGGGTCCCACACAGACTAACTCTCACAGGGGTACGGGTCCCACACATACTGACACTCACTGGGATACGGGTCCGACACACACTTACTCTCACTGGGGTACGGGTCCCACACACAATGACTCTCACTGGGGTACGGGTCCCACACACACTGAATCTCACTGGCGTACATTTGCACACACACTGACTCTCACTGGGGTACTGGTCCCACACAGACTAACTCTCACTTGGGTACTGCTCCCACACACACTGACTCTCACTGGGGTACAGTTCCACACACACTGACTCTTACTGGGGTACGGGTCCCACACACAATGACACTGACTGGGGTACAGTTCCACACACTGACTCTCACTGGGGTACGGTTCCCACACATACTGACACTCATTGGGCTGTAGTCCCACACACACTGACTCTCAGAGGGGAACGAGTCCCACACACACTGACTTTCACTGGGGTACAGTCCAACACAGACTAACTATCACTAGGGTACCGGTCCCACACAAACTGACACTCACTGGAATAAGGGTCCCAAACACAATGACTCTTACTGTGGTACGGGTCCCACACAGACTAACTATCACTAGGGTACCGGTCCCACACAAACTGACACTCACTGGAATAAGGGTCCCACACACACTGACTCTCACTGGGGTACGGGTCCCACACACACTGACTCTCACTGGGGTACAGTTCAACGCACATTGACTCTTACTGGGCTACTCTCCCACACAGACTTACACTCACTGGGGTACGGGTCCCACACACACTGACACTCACTGGGATACGGGTCCCACACACACTGACTCTCACTGGGGTACGTGTCCCACACACACTGACTCTCACTGGGGTACGGGTCCCACACACAATGAATCTCACTGGGGTACGGGTCCCACACACACTGACTCTCACTGGGGTACGGGTCCCACACACACTGACTCTCACTGGGGTACGTGTCCCACACACACTGACTCTCACTGGGGTACGGGTCCCACACACAATGAATCTCACTGGGGTACATGTCCCTCACACACTGACTCTCACTGGGGTACGGGTGCTACACACACTGACTCCCGCTGGTGTAAGGGACCCACACTCACTGATGATCACTGGGGTAAAGGTCCCACACACACTGACACTCACTGGGATACGGGTCCCACACACACTGACCCTCACTGGTGAACGGGTCCCACACACACTGACTCTCACTGGGGTACGGGTCCCACACACACTAACTCTCACTGCAGTACGGGTCCCACACACACTGACTCTCACTGGGGGTACAGGTCCCACACACACTGACTCTCACTGGGGTACATTTCCACCCACACTGTCTCTCACTGGGGTACGGGTTCCACACACACTGACTCTCACTGGGGTACGGGTTCCACACACAATGACTCTCACTGGGGTACGGGTCCCAACCACACTGAAACTCACTGGGGTACATTTCCACACACACTGACTCTCTCTGGGGTACGGGTCCCACACACACTGACTCTCACTGGGGTAAGGGTGCCACACACAAAGTCTCTCATTGGGGTACGGGTCCCACACACACTGCCGCTCACTGGGGTACAGTTCCACACACACTGACTCTCACTTGGGTACTGGTCCCACACACATTGACCCTCACTGGGGTACGGGTTCCAGACACACTAACACACACTGTGGTACATTTCCAAACACACTGACACTCACTGGGGTACGGGTCCCACAAACACTGACCCTCACTGGGGTACGGGTACCACACACACTGACTCTCACTGGGGTACGGGCCCAACACACACTGATTCTCACAGGGGTACAAGTCCACACACACTGACTCTCACTAGGGTACGGGTCCCACACACACTGACACTCACTGGGGTACGGGCCCCACACACACTGATTCTGACTGTGGTAAAGTTCCACAGACACTGACTCTCACTGGGGTACGGATCCCACACAGACTGACACTCACTGGGTTCCAGTCCCACACACACTGACTCTCACTGGGGTACGGGTCCCACACACATTGACTCTCACTGGGGTATGGGTCCCACACACACTGACTCTCACTGGGGTACGGGTCCCACACACACTGACTCTCACTTGGGTACGGGTCCCACACACACTGAATCTCACTGGGGTACGGGTCCCACACACACTGATTCTCAACGGGTACGGGTTCCAGACACACTGACACTCACTGTGGTACAGATCCACACACATTGACACTCACTCGGGTACGGGTACCACACACACTGACTCTCACTGGGGTACAGTTCCACGCACATTGACTCTCACTCGAGTACGGGTCCAACACACACTGACTCTCAATGGGGTACGGGTCCCACACAGACTGACACTCACTGGTTTCCAGTTCCACACACGTAGACTCTCACTGGGGCACGGGTCCCACACACACGGACACTCACTGGGGTACAGTTGCACACACACTGACTCTCACTGGGGTACGGGTCCCACACACACTGACTCTCACTGGGGTACAGTCCCACACAGACTAACTCTCACTGGGGTAACGGTCCCACACACACTGAATCTCACTGGGGTACGGGTCCCACACACACTGATTCTCAATGGGTACGGGTTCCAGACACACTGACACTCACTGTGGTACAGATCCACACACATTGACACTCACTCGGGTACGGGTACCACACACACTGACTCTCACTGGGGTACAGTTCCACGCACATTGACTCTCACTCGAGTACGGGTCCAACACACACTGACTCTCAATGGGGTACGGGTCCCACACAGACTGACACTCACTGGTTTCCAGTTCCACACACGTAGACTCTCACTGGGGCACGGGTCCCACACACACGGACACTCACTGGGGTACAGTTGCACACACACTGACTCTCACTGGGGTACGGGTCCCACACACACTGACTCTCACTGGGGTACAGTCCCACACAGACTAACTCTCACTGGGGTAACGGTCCCACACACACTGACTCTTACTGGGGTACGGTTCCCACACATAATGAATCTCACTGGGGTACTTGTCCCACACACACTGACTCTCACTGGGGTACGGGTCCCACACACACTGACTCTCACTGGGGTATGAGTCCCACACACACTGACTCTCACTGGGGTACGGGTCCCACACACTCTGAATCTCATTGGGTTACATTTCCACACACACTGACTCTCACTGTGGTACGGGACCCACACAGACTAACTCTCACTGGGGTACGGGTCCCACACACACTGACTCTCACTGGGGTACGGGTTCCACACACACTACCTCTCACTGGGGTATGGGTCCCAAACACACTGACTCTCACAGGGGTACGGGTCCCACACACACTAACTCTCACTGGGGTACGGGTCTCACACACACACTGACTCTCAGTGGGGTACGGGTCCCACACACACTGACTCTCTCTGGGGTACGGGTCCCACACACACTGACTCTCACTGGGGTACGGGTCCCACACACACTGACTCTCACTAGGGTACAGTTCCACGCACATTGACTCTCACTCGTGTATGGGTCCCACACACACTGACTCTCAATGCGGTACGGGTCCCACACACACTGACTCTCACTGGGGTTCGGATCCCACACAGACTGACACTCACTGGGTTCCAGTTCCACACACGTAGACTCTCACTGGGGCACGGGTCCCACACACACGGACACTCACTGGGGAACAGTTGCACACACACTGACTCTCACTGGGGTACGGGTCCCACACACACTGACTCTCACTTGGGTACAGTCCCACACAGACTAACTCTCACTGGGGTACGTGTCTCACACACACTGACACTCACTGGGGTACGGGCCCAACACACATTGACTCTCACAGGGGTACGAGTCCCACACATACTGACTCTCGCTGGGGTACAGTCCCACACAGACTAACTCTCACTGGGGTAGGGGTCCCACACACACTGACCCTCACTGGTGTACGGGTCCCACACACACTGACTCTCACTGGGGTATGGGTCCCACACACACTAACTCTCACTGTGGTTCGGATTCCACACACACTGACTCTCACTGGGGGTACGGGTCCCACGCATACTGACTCTCACTGAGGGACATTTCCAGACACACTGACACTCACTGGGGTACGGGTTCCACACACACTGACTCTCACTGGAGTACGGGTTCCACACACACTGACTCTCACTGGCGTACGGGTCCCACCCACACTGACACTCACTGGGGTACATTTCCACACATACTGACTCTCACTGGGGTACCGGTCCCACACACACACTGACTCTCACTGTGGTACGGATCCCACACACACTGACTCTCTCTGGGGTACGGGTACCACACACACTGAATCTCACTGGGGTACATTTCCACACACAGTGACTCTCACTGGGGTACGGGTCCCACACAGACTAACTCTCACTGGGTTACGGGTCCCACACACACTGACTCTCACTGGGGGTACGGGTCCCACACACACTGACTCTCACTGGGGTACATTTCCACACACACTGACTCTCACTGGGGTACGGGTTCCACACACACTGACTCTCACTGGGGTACATTTTCCACACACACTGTCTCTCACTGGGATTCGGGTCCCACCCACACTGACTCTCGCTGGGGTACATTTCCACACACTCTGACTCTCACTGGGGTACGGGTTCCACACACACTGACTCTCACTGGGTATACGGGTCCCACACACACTGACTCTAACTGGGTTACCTTTCCACACACACTGACTCTCACTGGGGTACGGGTCCCACAGACATACTGACTCTCACTAGGGTACTGGTCCCACACACAAAGACTCTGACTGGGGTACGGGTCACACACACATTGAATCTCACTGGGGTACATTTCCACACACACTGACTGTCACTGGGGTACGGGTCCCACACACACTGTCCCTCTCTGGTGTACGGCTCCCACGCACACCGACTCTCACTGGGGTACAGGTCCCATACACACTTTCTCTCACTGCGTTACGGATCCCACACACACTGACTCTCACTGGGGGTATGGGTCCCACACACACTGACTCTCACTGGGGTACATTTCCACACACACTCACTCTCACTGCGGTACGGGTTCCACACACACTGACTCTCACTGGGGTACGGGTCCCACCCACACTGACACTCACTTGGGTACATTTCCACACATACTGTCTCTCACTGGGGTACGGGTCCCACACACACACTGTCTCTCACTGGGCTACGGGTCCCACACACACTGACTCTCTCTGGGGTACGTGTCCCACACACACTGACTCTCACTGGGGTACAGTTCCACACACACTGACTCTCAGTGGGGTACAGTTCGACACACACTGACTGCCACTGTGGTACGGGTCCCAGACACACTGACTCTCACTGGGGTACGGGTCCCACACACAGTGACTCTCGCTGGGGTACAGTTCCACACACATTAACTCTCACTTGGGTATTGTTCCCACACACACTGACCCTCACTGAGGTACGGGATGCAGACACACTGGCACTCACTGGCGTACATTTCCACACACACTGACACTCACTGGGGTACGGGTCCCACAAACACTGACCCTCACTGGGGTACGGGACCCACACACACTGACTCTCACTGGGGTACGGGTCCCAAACACACTGACACTCACTGGGGTACAGTTCCGCAGACACTGACTCTCACTGGGGTACGGATCCCACACAGACTGACACTCACTGGGTTCCAGTCCCACACACGTTGACTCTCACTCGGGTACGGGTCCCACAGACACTGACTCTAACTGGGGTACGAGTCCCACACACACTGACTCTCACTGGGGTACAGTCCCACACAGACTAACTCTCATTGGTGTACGGCTCCCACACACACTGACACTCACTGGGATACGGGTACCACACACACTGACTCTCACTGGGGTACGGGTCCCACACACACTGACTCTCACTGTGGTCCGGTCCCACGCACACTGAATCTCACTGGGGTACGGGTCCCACACACACTGACTCTCACTGGGGTACGGGTCCCACACACTCTGGCTATCACTGGCGTACGAGTCCCACACACATTGACTCTCACTGGAGTACGGGTCCCACACAGACTAACTGTCACTGGGGTACGGGTTCCACACACACTGACTCTCACTGGGGTACATTTCCACACACACTGACTCTCACTGGGGTACGGGTCCCACACACACTGACACTCACTGGGGTACAGTTCCTCAGACACTGACTCTCACTGGGGTACGGATCCCACACAGACTGATACTCACTGGGTTCCAGTCCCACACACACTGACTCTCACTGGGGTACGGGCCCCACACACATTGACTCTCACAGGGTTACGGGACCCACACACACTGACTCTCACTGGGGTACGAGTCCCACACACACTGACTCTCCCTGGGGTACAGTCCCACACAGACTAACTCTCACTCAGGTACGGGTCCCACACACACTGACCCTCAATGGTGTACGGGTCCCACACACACTGACTCTCACTGGGGTACGAGTCCCACACACACTGACACTCACTGGGGTACGGGTCCCACACACACTGAATCTCACTGGGGTACATTTCCACACACAGTGACTCTCACTGGGGTACGGGTCCCACACAGACTAACACTCACTGGGGTACGGGTCCCACACACACTGACTCTCAATGGGGGTACGGGTCCCACACACACTGACTCTCACTGGGGTACATTTCCGCACACACTGACTCTCACTGGGGTACGGGTCCCACACACACTGACCCTCATTGGTGTACGGGTCCCACACACACTGACTCTCACTGGGGGTGCGGGTCCCACACACACTGACTCTCACTGGGCTACATTTCCACTCACACTGACTCTCACTGGGGTACGGGTTCCACACACACTGACTCTCACTGGGGTCCGGGTTCCACACACACTGTCTCTCACTGGGATACGGGTCCCACCCACACTGACTGTCGCTGGGGTACATTTCCACACACACTGACTTTCAATGGGGTAAGGGTTCCACACACACTGACTCTCACGGGGGTACATTTCCACACACACTGCCTCTCACTGGGGTAAGGGTTCCACACACACTGCCTCTCACTGTGGGTACGGGTCCCACACACACTGACTCTCACTGGTGTACATTTGCACACATACTGACTCTCACTGGGGTATGGGACCCACACACACAGACTCTCACTGGGTATACGGGTCCCACACACACTGACTCTAACTGGGGTACCTTTCCACACACACTGACTCTCACTGGGGTACGGGTCCCACACACACACTGACTCTCACTAGGGTACTGGTTCCACACACAAAGTCTCTGACTGGGGTACGGGTCCCACACACATTGACTCTCACTGGGGTACATTTCCACACACACTGACACTCACTGGGGTACGGGTCCCACACACACTGACCCTCACTGGTGTACGGCTCCCACACACACTGACTTTCACTGGGGTACGGGTCCCATACACACTGACTCTCACTAGGGGTACGGGTCCCACACACACTGACTCTCTCTGGGGTACGGGTCCCACACACACTGACTCTCACTGGGGTACAGTTCCACACACACTGACTCTCAGTGGGGTACAGTTCGAAACACACTGACTGTCACTGGGGTACGGGCCCCACACACACTGACTCTCACTGGGATACGGGTCCCACACACACTGACTCTCGCTGGGGTACAGTTCCACACACATTAACTCTCACTTGGGTATTGGTCCCACACACACTGACCCTCACTGAGGTACGGGATCCAGACACACTGACACTCACTGGGGTACAGTTCCACAGACACTGACACTCATTGGGGTACGTATCCCACAAACACTGACCCTCACTGGGGTACGGGACCCAAACACACTGACTCTCACTGGGGTACGGGTCCCACACACACTGACACTCACTGGGGTACAGTTCCGCAGACACTGACTCTCACTGGGGTACGGATCCCACACAGACTGACACTCACTGGGTTCCAGCCCCACACACACTGACTCACACTGTGGTCCGGTCCCACGCACACTGAATCTCACTGGGGTACGCTTCCCACACACACTGACTCTCACTGGGGTACGGGTTCCACACACACTGACTCTCACGGAAGTACGGGTTCCACACACACTGACTCTCACTGGCCTACGGGTCCCACCCACACTGACACTCACTGGGGTACATTTCAACATACTGACTCTCACTGCGGTACCTGTCCCACACACACACTGACTCTCACTGTGGTACGGGTCCCACGCACACTGACTCTTTCTGGGGTACGGGTACCACACATACTGACTCTCACTGGGGTACAGTTCCACACACAATGCCACTCACTGGGGTACGGCTCCAACACACACTGACTCTCACTGGGGTACGGGTCCCACACACAATGCCACTCACTGGGGTACGGCTCCAACACACACTGACTCTCACTGGGGTACGGGTCCCACACACACTGAATCTCACTGGGGTACATTTCCACACACAGTGACTCTCACTGGGGTACGGGTCCCACACACACTGAATCTCACTGGGGTACATTTCCACACACACTGATTCTCACTGGGGTACGGGTCCCACACACACTGACACTCATTGGGATGCAGGTCCCACACACAATGACTCTCACTAGGGTACGGGTCCCACACACACTGACTCTCACTTGGGTACGGGTCCCACACTCACTGAATCTCACTGGGGTACGGGACCCACACACACTGACTCTCACTGGGATACGGGTCCCACACACCCTCACAATCACTGGGGTAAGGTTTCCAGACACACTGACACTCACTGGGGTACAGATCCACACACACTGACACTCACTGGGGTACGGGTCCCAGACACACTGACTCTCAGTGGGGTACAGTTCCAGGCACATTGACTCTCACTCGAGTATGGGTCCCACACACACTGACTCTCAATGGGGTGCGGATCCCACACACACTGACTCTCACTGGGGTACAGTTACACACACACTGACTCTCACTGGGGTACGGATCCCACAAAGCCTTGTACTCACTGGGTTCCGGTTCCACGCACGTAGACTCTCACTGGGGTACGGGTCCCACACACACGGACACTCTCTGGGGTACGGGTCACAAACACACTGACTCTCACTGGGGTAAGCGTCCCACACACACTGACTCTCACTGGGGTACGAGTCACACACACACTGACTCTCAATGGGGTAGGGGTCACACACTCTGACTCTCTCTGGGGTACGGGTCCCACACACACTGACTCTCACTGGGGTACGGGTCCCACACACACTGACTCTCACTAGGGTACAGGTCCACGCACATTGACTCTCACTCGTGTATGGGTCCCACACACACTGACTCTCAATGCGGTACGGGTCCCACACACACTGACTCTCACTGGGGTACGGATCCCACACAGACTGACACTCACTGGGTTCCAGTTCCACACACGTAGACTCTCACTGGGGCACGGGTCCCACACACACGGACACTCACTGGGGAACAGTTGCACACGCACTGACTCTCACTGGGGTACGGGTCCCACACACACTGACTCTCACTTGGGTACAGTCCCACACAGACTAACTCTCACTGGGGTACGTGTCTCACACACACTGACACTCACTGGGATACGGGTCCCACACACACTGACTCTCACTTTGGTACGTGTCCCACACACACTGACTCTCACTGGGGTACGGATCCCACACACACTGACTCTCACTGGGGTACGGGTCCCACACACACTGACTCTCAATGCGGTACGAGTCCCACCCACACTGACTCTCACTGGGGTACGGGTCCCACACACACTGACTGTCAATGGAGTATGAGTTCCACACACACTAACTCTCACTGGGGTACGGGGCCCACACACACTGACTCTCACTGCGGGTACGGGTCCCACACACACTGACTCTCACTGGGGTACATTTCCACACATACTGACTCTCACTGAGGCACGGGTTCCACACACACTGACTCTCACTGGGGTACGGGTCCCACACACACTGACTCTCACTGGGGTACGGGTCCCACACACACTGACTCTCACTGCTGTACATTTCCACACACACAGACTCTCACTGGCGTACGGGTCCCACACACACTGACACTCACTGGGGTACGGGTCCCACACACACTGACTCACTGGGGTACAGGTCCCACACACACTAACTCTCACTGGGGTACAGTCCGACACACACTGACTCTCACTGGTGTACGGCTCCCACACACACTGACTTTCACTGGGGTACGAGTCCCACACACACTGCCACTCACTGGGATACGGGTCCCACACAGACTAACTCTCACTGGGATACGGGTCCCACACACACTGACTCTCACTGGGGTACGGGTCCCACACACACTGACCCTCACTGGGGTACGGGTCCCACACACAATGACTCACTGGGGTACGGGTCCCACATACACTGGCTCTCACTGGGGTACGGGTCCCACACACACTGACTCTCACTGGGGTACGGGTCCCACACACACTGACTCTCACTGGGGTACATTTCCACACACACTGACTCTCACTTAGGTACTGGTCCCACAAACACTGACTCTCACTGGGGTACGGGTTTAAGACACACTGACACTCACTAGGGTACAGTTCCACTAACACTGACACTCACTGGGGTACGGGTCCCACAAACACTGACCCTCACTTGGGTACGGGTCCCACACACACTGACTCTCTCTCGGGTACGGGTCCCACACACACTGACTCTCACTGGGGTACGGGTCCCACACACACTGACTCTCACTGGGGTACGAGTCCCACACACACTGACTCTCACTGGGGTACGAGTCACACACACACACACTGACTCTCAATGGTGTACGGGTCCCACACAAACTGATTCTCACTGGGGTACAGTTCCACACACACTGACTCTTACTGGAGTACAGTCCCACACACACTGACTCTCACTGGGGTACGTGTCCCACACACACTGACTTTCACTGGCGTACGAGTCCCACACACACTGCCACTCACTGGGATACGGGTCCCACACAGACTGACTCTCACAGGGGTACGGGTCCCACACATACTGACACTCACTGGGATACGGGTCCGACACACACTTACTCTCACTGGGGTACGGGTCCCACACACAATGACTCTCACTGGGGTACGGGTCCCACACACACTCAATCTCACTGGCGTACATTTGCACACACACTGACTCTCACTGGGGTACTGGTCCCACACAGACTAACTCTCACTTGGGTACTGCTCCCACACACACTGACTCTCACTGGGGTACAGTTCCACACACACTGACTCTTACTGGGGTACGGGTCCCACACACAATGACACTGACTGGGGTACAGTTCCACACACTGACTCTCACTGGGGTACGGGTCCCACACATACTGACACTCATTGGGCTGTAGTCCCACACACACTGACTCTCAGAGGGGAACGAGTCCCACACACACTGACTCTCACTGGGGTAAAGGTCCCACACACACTGACTCTCACTGGTGTACGGGTCCCACACACACTGACACTCACTGGGATACGGGTCCCACACACACTGACTCTCACTGGGGTATGGGTCCCACACACACTGACTCTCACTGGTGTACGGGTCCCACACACACTGACCCTCACTGGTGAACGGGTCCCACACACACTGACTCTCACTGGGGTACGGGTCCCACACACACTAACTCTCACTGCAGTACGGGTCCCACACACACTGACTCTCACTGGGGGTACAGGTCCCACACACACTGACTCTCACTGGGGTACGGGTCCCACACACACTGACTCTCACTGGGGTACGGGTCCCACACACAATGACTCTCACTGGGGTACGGGTCCCAACCACACTGAAACTCACTGGGGTACATTTCCACACACACTGACTCTCTCTGGGGTATGGGTCCCACACACACTGACTCTCACTGGGGTAAGGGTGCCACACACAAAGTCTCTCATTGGGGTACGGGTCCCACACACACTGCCGCTCACTGGGGTACAGTTCCACACACACTGACTCTCACTTGGGTACTGGTCCCACACACATTGACCCTCACTGGGGTACGGGTTCCAGACACACTAACACACACTGTGGTACATTTCCAAACACACTGACACTCACTGGGGTACGGGTCCCACAAACACTGACCCTCACTGGGGTACGGGTACCACACACACTGACTCTCACTGGGGTACGGGCCCAACACACACTGATTCTCACAGGGGTACAAGTCCACACACACTGACTCTCACTAGGGTACGGGTCCCACACACACTGACACTCACTGGGGTACGGGCCCCACACACACTGATTCTGACTGTGGTAAAGTTCCACAGACACTGACTCTCACTGGGGTACGGATCCCACACAGACTGACACTCACTGGGTTCCATTCCCACACACACTGACTCTCACTGGGGTACGGGTCCCACACACATTGACTCTCACTGGGGTATGGGTCCCACACACACTGACTCTCACTGGGGTACGGGTCCCACACACACTGACTCTCACTTGGGTACGGGTCCCACACACACTGAATCTCACTGGGGTACGGGTCCCACACACACTGATTCTCAACGGGTACGGGTACCACACACACTGACTCTCACTGGGGTACAGTTCCACGCACATTGACTCTCACTCGAGTACGGGTCCAACACACACTGACTCTCAATGGGGTACGGGTCCCACACAGACTGACACTCACTGGTTTCCAGTTCCACACACGTAGACTCTCACTGGGGCACGGGTCCCACACACACGGACACTCACTGGGGTACAGTTGCACACACACTGACTCTCACTGGGGTACGGGTCCCACACACACTGACTCTCACTGGGGTACAGTCCCACACAGACTAACTCTCACTGGGGTAACGGTCCCACACACTGAATCTCACTGGGGTACGGGTCCCACACACACTGATTCTCAACGGGTACGGGTTCCAGACACACTGACACTCACTGTGGTACAGGTCCACACACATTGACACTCACTCGGGTACGGGTACCACACACACTGACTCTCACTGGGGTACAGTTCCACGCACATTGACTCTCACTCGAGTACGGGTCCAACACACACTGACTCTCAATGGGGTACGGGTCCCACACAGACTGACACTCACTGGTTTCCAGTTCCACACACGTAGACTCTCACTGGGGCACGTGTCCCACACACACGGACACTCACTGGGGTACAGTTGCACACACACTGACTCTCACTGGGGTACGGGTCCCACACACACTGACTCTCACTGGGGTACAGTCCCACACAGACTAACTCTCACTGGGGTAACGGTCCCACACACACTGACTCTTACTGGGGTACGGTTCCCACACATAATGAATCTCACTGGGGTACTTGTCCCACACACACTGACTCTCACTGGGGTACGGGTCCCACACACACTGACTCTCACTGGGGTATGAGTCCCACACACACTGACTCTCACTGGGGTACGGGTCCCACACACTCTGAATCTCATTGGGTTACATTTCCACACACACTGACTCTCACTGTGGTACGGGACCCACACAGACTAACTCTCACTGGGGTACGGGTCCCACACACACTGACTCTCACTGGGGTACGGGTTCCACACACACTACCTCTCACTGGGGTATGGGTCCCAAACACACTGACTCTCACAGGGGTACGGGTCCCACACACACTAACTCTCACTGGGGTACGGGTCTCACACACACACTGACTCTCAGTGGGGTACGGGTCCCACACACACTGACTCTCTCTGGGGTACGGGTCCCACACACACTGACTCTCACTGGGGTACGGGTCCCACACACACTGACTCTCACTAGGGTACAGTTCCACGCACATTGACTCTCACTCGTGTATGGGTCCCACACACACTGACTCTCAATGCGGTACGGGTCCCACACACACTGACTCTCACTGGGGTTCGGATCCCACACAGACTGACACTCACTGGGTTCCAGTTCCACACACGTAGACTCTCACTGGGGCACGGGTCCCACACACACGGACACTCACTGGGGAACAGTTGCACACACACTGACTCTCACTGGGGTACGGGTCCCACACACACTGACTCTCACTTGGGTACAGTCCCACACAGACTAACTCTCACTGGGGTACGTGTCTCACACACACTGACACTCACTGGGGTACGGGCCCAACACACATTGACTCTCACAGGGGTACGAGTCCCACACATACTGACTCTCACTGGGGTACAGTCCCACACAGACTAACTCTCACTGGGGTAGGGGTCCCACACACACTGACCCTCACTGGTGTACGGGTCCCACACACACTGACTCTCACTGGGGTATGGGTCCCACACACACTAACTCTCACTGTGGTTCGGATTCCACACACACTGACTCTCACTGGGGGTACGGGTCCCACGCATACTGACTCTCACTGAGGGACATTTCCAGACACACTGACACTCACTGGGGTACGGGTTCCACACACACTGACTCTCACTGGAGTACGGGTTCCACACACACTGACTCTCACTGGCGTACGGGTCCCACCCACACTGACACTCACTGGGGTACATTTCCACACATACTGACTCTCACTGGGGTACCGGTCCCACACACACACTGACTCTCACTGTGGTACGGATCCCACACACACTGACTCTCTCTGGGGTACGGGTACCACACACACTGAATCTCACTGGGGTACATTTCCACACACAGTGACTCTCACTGGGGTACGGGTCCCACACAGACTAACTCTCACTGGGTTACGGGTCCCACACACACTGACTCTCACTGGCGGTACGGGTCCCACACACACTGACTCTCACTGGGGTACATTTCCACACACACTGACTCTCACTGGGGTACGGGTTCCACACACACTGACTCTCACTGGGGTACATTTTCCACACACACTGTCTCTCACTGGGATTCGGGTCCCACCCACACTGACTCTCGCTGGGGTACATTTCCACACACTCTGACTCTCACTGGGGTACGGGTTCCACACACACTGACTCTCACTGGGTATACGGGTCCCACACACACTGACTCTAACTGGGTTACCTTTCCACACACACTGACTCTCACTGGGGTACGGGTCCCACAGACATACTGACTCTCACTAGGGTACTGGTCCCACACACAAAGACTCTGACTGGGGTACGGGTCACACACACATTGAATCTCACTGGGGTACATTTCCACACACACTGACTGTCACTGGGGTACGGGTCCCACACACACTGTCCCTCTCTGGTGTACGGCTCCCACGCACACCGACTCTCACTGGGGTACAGGTCCCATACACACTTTCTCTCACTGCGTTACAGATCCCACACACACTGACTCTCACTGGGGGTATGGGTCCCACACACACTGACTCTCACTGGGGTACATTTCCACACACACTCACTCTCACTGCGGTACGGGTTCCACACACACTGACTCTCACTGGGGTACGGGTCCCACCCACACTGACACTCACTTGGGTACATTTCCACACATACTGTCTCTCACTGGGGTACGGGTCCCACACACACACTGTCTCTCACTGGGCTACGGGTCCCACACACACTGACTCTCTCTGGGGTACGTGTCCAACACACACTGACTCTCACTGGGGTACAGTTCCACACACACTGACTCTCAGTGGGGTACAGTTCGACACACACTGACTGCCACTGTGGTACGGGTCCCAGACACACTGACTCTCACTGGGGTACGGGTCCCACACACAGTGACTCTCGCTGGGGTACAGTTCCACACACATTAACTCTCACTTGGGTATTGTTCCCACACACACTGACCCTCACTGAGGTACGGGATGCAGACACACTGGCACTCACTGGCGCACATTTCCACACACACTGACACTCACTGGGGTACGGGTCCCACAAACACTGACCCTCACTGGGGTACGGGACCCACACACACTGACTCTCACTGGGGTATGGGTCCCAAACACACTGACACTCACTGGGGTACAGTTCCGCAGACACTGACTCTCACTGGGGTACGGATCCCACACAGACTGACACTCACTGGGTTCCAGTCCCACACACGTTGACTCTCACTCGGGTACGGGTCCCACAGACACTGACTCTAACTGGGGTACGAGTCCCACACACACTGACTCTCACTGGGGTATAGTCCCACACAGACTAACTCTCATTGGTGTACGGCTCCCACACACACTGACACTCACTGGGATACGGGTACCACACACACTGACTCTCACTGGGGTACGGGTCCCACACACACTGACTCTCACTGTGGTCCGGTCCCACGCACACTGAATCTCACTGGGGTACGGGTCCCACACACACTGACTCTCACTGGGGTACGGGTCCCACACACTCTGGCTATCACTGGCGTACGAGTCCCACACACATTGACTCTCACTGGAGTACGGGTCCCACACAGACTAACTGTCACTGGGGTACGGGTTCCACACACACTGACTCTCACTGGGGTACATTTCCACACACACTGACTCTCACTGGGGTACGGGTCCCACACACACTGACACTCACTGGGGTACAGTTCCTCAGACACTGACTCTCACTGGGGTACGGATCCCACACAGACTGATACTCACTGGGTTCCAGTCCCACACACACTGACTCTCACTGGGGTACGGGCCCCACACACATTGACTCTCACAGGGTTACGGGACCCACACACACTGACTCTCACTGGGGTACGAGTCCCACACACACTGACTCTCCCTGGGGTACAGTCCCACACAGACTAACTCTCACTCAGGTACGGGTCCCACACACACTGACCCTCAATGGTGTACGGGTCCCACACACACTGACTCTCACTGGGGTACGAGTCCCACACACACTGACACTCACTGGGGTACGGGTCCCACACACACTGAATCTCACTGGGGTACATTTCCACACACAGTGACTCTCACTGGGGTACGGGTCCCACACAGACTAACACTCACTGGGGTACGGGTCCCACACACACTGACTCTCAATGGGGGTACGGGTCCCACACACACTGACTCTCACTGGGGTACATTTCCGCACACACTGACTCTCACTGGGGTACGGGTCCCACACACACTGACCCTCATTGGTGTACGGGTCCCACACACACTGACTCTCACTGGGGGTGCGGGTCCCACACACACTGACTCTCACTGGGCTACATTTCCACTCACACTGACTCTCACTGGGGTACGGGTTCCACACACACTGACTCTCACTGGGGTCCGGGTTCCACACACACTGTCTCTCACTGGGATACGGGTCCCACCCACACTGACTGTCGCTGGGGTACATTTCCACACGCACTGACTTTCAATGGGGTAAGGGTTCCACACACACTGACTCTCACGGGGGTACATTTCCACACACACTGCCTCTCACTGGGGTAAGGGTTCCACACACACTGCCTCTCACTGTGGGTACGGGTCCCACACACACTGACTCTCACTGGTGTACATTTGCACACATACTGACTCTCACTGGGGTATGGGACCCACACACACAGACTCTCACTGGGTATACGGGTCCCACACACACTGACTCTAACTGGGGTACCTTTCCACACACACTGACTCTCACTGGGGTACGGGTCCCACACACACACTGACTCCCACTAGGGTACTGGTTCCACACACAAAGTCTCTGACTGGGGTACGGGTCCCACACACATTGACTCTCACTGGGGTACATTTCCACACACACTGACACTCACTGGGGTACGGGTCCCACACACACTGACCCTCACTGGTGTACGGCTCCCACACACACTGACTTTCACTGGGGTACGGGTCCCATACACACTGACTCTCACTAGGGGTACGGGACCCACACACACTGACTCTCTCTGGGGTACGGGTCCCACACACACTGACTCTCACTGGGGTACAGTTCCACACACACTGACTCTCAGTGGGGTACAGTTCGAAACACACTGACTGTCACTGGGGTATGGGCCCCACACACACTGACTCTCACTGGGATACGGGTCCCACACACACTGACTCTCGCTGGGGTACAGTTCCACACACATTAACTCTCACTTGGGTATTGGTCCCACACACACTGACCCTCACGGAGGTACGGGATCCAGACACACTGACACTCACTGGCGTACAGTTCCACACACACTGACACTCATTGGGGTACGTATCCCACAAACACTGACCCTCACTGGGGTACGGGACCCACACACACTGACTCTCACTGGGGTACGGGTCCCACACACACTGACACTCACTGGGGTACAGTTCCGCAGACACTGACTCTCACTGGGGTACGGATCCCACACAGACTGACACTCACTGGGTTCCAGCCCCACACACACTGACTCACACTGGGCTACGGGTCCCACACACATTGACTTTCACTTGGGTACAGTCCCACACAGACTAACTCTCATTGGGGTACGGGTCCCACACACACTGACACTCACTGGGATACGGGTACCACACACACTGACTCTCACTGGAGTACGGGTCCCACACACACTGACTCTCACTGTGGTCCGGTCCCACGCACACTGAATCTCACTGGGGTACGCGTCCCACACACACTGACTCTCACTGGGGTACGGGTTCCACACACACTGACTCTCATGGAAGTACGAGTTCCACACACACTGACTCTCACTGGCCTACGGGTCCCACCCACAGTGACACTCACTGGGGTACATTTCAACATACTGACTCTCACTGCGGTACCTGTCCCACACACACACTGACTCTCACTGTGGTACGGGTCCCACGCACACTGACTCTTTCTGGGGTACGGGTACCACACATACTGACTCTCACTGGGGTACAGTTCCACACACACTGACACTCACTGGGATACTGGTCCCACACACACTGACTCTCACTGCGGTACGGGTCCCACACACAATGCCACTCACTGGGGTACGGCTCCAACACACACTGACTCTCACTGGGGTACGGGTCCCACACACACTGAATCTCACTGGGGTACATTTCCACACACAGTGACTCTCACTGGGGTACGGGTCCCACACACACTGAATCTCACTGGGGTACATTTCCACACACACTGATTCTCACTGGGGTACGGGTCCCACACACACTGACACTCATTGGGATGCAGGTCCCACACACAATGACTCTCACTAGGGTACGGGTCCCACACACACTGACTCTCACTTGGGTACGGGTCCCACACTCACTGAATCTCACTGGGGTACGGGACCCACACACACTGACTCTCACTGGGATACGGGTCCCACACACCCTCACAATCACTGGGGTAAGGTTTCCAGACACACTGACACTCACTGGGGTACAGATCCACACACACTGACACTCACTGGGGTACGGGTCCCAGACACACTGACTCTCAGTGGGGTACAGTTCCAGGCACATTGACTCTCACTCGAGTATGGGTCCCACACACACTGACTCTCAATGAGGTGCGGATCCCACACACACTGACTCTCACTGGGGTACAGTTACACACACACTGACTCTCACTGGGGTACGGATCCCACAAAGCCTTGCACTCACTGGGTTCCGGTTCCACGCACGTAGACTCTCACTGGGGTACGGGTCCCACACACACGGACACTCACTGGGGTACAGTTGCGCACACACTGACTCTCACTGGGGTACGGGTCCCACACACACTGACTCTCTCTGGGGTACGGGTCCCAAACACACTGACTCTCACTGGGGTAAGCGTCCCACACACACTGACTCTCACTGGGGTACGAGTCCCACACACACTGACTCTCACTGGGTTACATTTCCAAAAACACTGACTATCTCTGGGGTATGGTTCCCACACAGACTAACTCTCACTGGGGTACGGGTCCCACACACACTGACTCTCACTGGGGTACGGGATCCACACACACTAACTCTCACTGGGGTACGGGTCCCACGCACACTGACTCTCACTGGGGGTACGGGTCCCACACACACTGACAATCACTGGGGTACATTTCCACACACACTGACTTTCACTGAGGGTACGGGTCCCACACTCACTGACTCTCACAGGGGTACGGGTCCCACACACACTAACTCTCACTGGGGTACGGGTCCCACACACACACTGACTCTCAATGGGGTACGGGTCCCACACACACTGACTCTCTCTGGGGTACGGGTCCCACACACACTGACTCTCACTGGGGTACGGGTCCCACACACACTGACTCTCACTAGGGTACAGTTCCACGCACATTGACTCTCACTCGTGTATGGGTCCCACACACACTGACTCTCAATGCGGTACGGGTCCCACACACACTGACTCTCACTGGGGTACGGATCCCACACAGACTGACACTCACTGGGTTCCAGTTCCACACACGTAGACTCTCACTGGGGCACGGGTCCCACACACACGGACACTCACTGGGGAACAGTTGCACACGCACTGACTTTCACTGGGGTACGGGTCCCACACACACTGACTCTCACTTGGGTACAGTCCCACACAGACTAACTCTCACTGGGGTACGTGTCTCACACACACTGACACTCACTGGGATACGGGTCCCACACACACTGACTCTCACTTGGGTACGTGTCCCACACACACTGACTCTCACTGGGGTACGGATCCCACACACACTGACTCTCACTGGGGTACGGGTCCCACACACACTGACTCTCAATGCGGTACGAGTCCCACCCACACTGACTCTCACTGGGGTACGGGTCCCACACACACTGACTCTCACTGGAGTATGAGTTCCACACACACTAACTCTCACTGGGGTACGGGGCCCACACACACTGACTCTCACTGCGGGTACGGGTCCCACACACACTGACTCTCACTGGGGTACATTTCCACACATACTGACTCTCACTGAGGCACGGGTTCCACACACACTGACTCTCACTGGGGTACGGGTCCCACACACACTGACTCTCACTGGGGTACGGGTCCCACACACACTGACTCTCACTGGGGTACGGGTCCCACACACACTGACTCTCACTGCTGTACATTTCCACACACACAGACTCTCACTGGCGTACGGGTCCCACACACACTGACACTCACTGGGGTACGGGTCCCACACACACTGACTCACTGGGGTACAGGTCCCACACACACTAACTCTCACTGGGGTACAGTCCGACACACACTGACTCTCACTGGTGTACGGCTCCCACACACACTGACTTTCACTGGGGTACGAGTCCCACACACACTGCCACTCACTGGGATACGGGTCCCACAAAGACTAACTCTCACTGGGATACGGGTCCCACACACACTGACTCTCACTGGGGTACGGGTCCCACACACACTGAATCTCACTGGGGTACGGGTCCCACACACAATGACTCACTGGGGTACGGGTCCCACACACACTGGCTCTCACTGGGGTACGGGTCCCACACACACTGACTCTCACTGGGGTACGGGTCCCACACACACTGACTCTCACTGGGGTACATTTCCACACACACTGACTCTCACTTAGGTACTGGTCCCACAAACACTGACTCTCACTGGGGTACGGGTTTAAGACACACTGACACTCACTAGGGTACAGTTCCACAAACACTGACACTCACTGGGGTACGGGTCCCACAAACACTGACTCTCACTGGGGTACAGTCCCACACAGACTAACTCTCACTGGGGTAACGGTCCCACACACACTGACTCTCACTGGGGTACAGTCCCACACAGACTAACTCTCACTGGGGTAACGGTCCCACACACACTGAATCTCACTGGGGTACGGGTCCCACACACACTGATTCTCAACGGGTACGGGTTCCAGACACACTGACACTCACTGTGGTACAGATCCACACACATTGACACTCACTCGGGTACGGGTACCACACACACTGACTCTCACTGGGGTACAGTTCCACGCACATTGACTCTCACTCGAGTACGGGTCCAACACACACTGACTCTCAATGGGGTACGGGTCCCACACAGACTGACACTCACTGGTTTCCAGTTCCACACACGTAGACTCTCACTGGGGCACGGGTCCCACACACACGGACACTCACTGGGGTACAGTTGCACACACACTGACTCTCACTGGGGTACGGGTCCCACACACACTGACTCTCACTGGGGTACAGTCCCACACAGACTAACTCTCACTGGGGTAACGGTCCCACACACACTGACTCTTACTGGGGTACGGTTCCCACACATAATGAATCTCACTGGGGTACTTGTCCCACACACACTGACTCTCACTGGGGTACGGGTCCCACACACACTGACTCTCACTGGGGTATGAGTCCCACACACACTGACTCTCACTGGGGTACGGGTCCCACACACTCTGAATCTCATTGGGTTACATTTCCACACACACTGACTCTCACTGTGGTACGGGACCCACACAGACTAACTCTCACTGGGGTACGGGTCCCACACACACTGACTCTCACTGGGGTACGGGTTCCACACACACTACCTCTCACTGGGGTATGGGTCCCAAACACACTGACTCTCACAGGGGTACGGGTCCCACACACACTAACTCTCACTGGGGTACGGGTCTCACACACACACTGACTCTCAGTGGGGTACGGGTCCCACACACACTGACTCTCTCTGGGGTACGGGTCCCACACACACTGACTCTCACTGGGGTACGGGTCCCACACACACTGACTCTCACTAGGGTACAGTTCCACGCACATTGACTCTCACTCGTGTATGGGTCCCACACACACTGACTCTCAATGCGGTACGGGTCCCACACACACTGACTCTCACTGGGGTTCGGATCCCACACAGACTGACACTCACTGGGTTCCAGTTCCACACACGTAGACTCTCACTGGGGCACGGGTCCCACACACACGGACACTCACTGGGGAACAGTTGCACACACACTGACTCTCACTGGGGTACGGGTCCCACACACACTGACTCTCACTTGGGTACAGTCCCACACAGACTAACTCTCACTGGGGTACGTGTCTCACACACACTGACACTCACTGGGGTACGGGCCCAACACACATTGACTCTCACAGGGGTACGAGTCCCACACATACTGACTCTCGCTGGGGTACAGTCCCACACAGACTAACTCTCACTGGGGTAGGGGTCCCACACACACTGACCCTCACTGGTGTACGGGTCCCACACACACTGACTCTCACTGGGGTATGGGTCCCACACACACTAACTCTCACTCTGGTTCGGATTCCACACACACTGACTCTCACTGGGGGTACGGGTCCCACGCATACTGACTCTCACTGAGGGACATTTCCAGACACACTGACACTCACTGGGGTACGGGTTCCACACACACTGACTCTCACTGGAGTACGGGTTCCACACACACTGACTCTCACTGGCGTACGGGTCCCACCCACACTGACACTCACTGGGGTACATTTCCACACATACTGACTCTCACTGGGGTACCGGTCCCACACACACACTGACTCTCACTGTGGTACGGATCCCACACACACTGACTCTCTCTGGGGTACGGGTACCACACACACTGAATCTCACTGGGGTACATTTCCACACACAGTGACTCTCACTGGGGTACGGGTCCCACACAGACTAACTCTCACTGGGTTACGGGTCCCACACACACTGACTCTCACTGGGGGTACGGGTCCCACACACACTGACTCTCACTGGGGTACATTTCCACACACACTGACTCTCACTGGGGTACGGGTTCCACACACACTGACTCTCACTGGGGTACATTTTCCACACACACTGTCTCTCACTGGGATTCGGGTCCCACCCACACTGACTCTCGCTGGGGTACATTTCCACACACTCTGACTCTCACTGGGGTACGGGTTCCACACACACTGACTCTCACTGGGTATACGGGTCCCACACACACTGACTCTAACTGGGTTACCTTTCCACACACACTGACTCTCACTGGGGTACGGGTCCCACAGACATACTGACTCTCACTAGGGTACTGGTCCCACACACAAAGACTCTGACTGGGGTACGGGTCACACACACATTGAATCTCACTGGGGTACATTTCCACACACACTGACTGTCACTGGCGTACGAGTCCCACACACACTGCCACTCACTGGGATACGGGTCCCACACAGACTAACTCTCACAGGGGTACGGGTCCCACACATACTGACACTCACTGGGATACGGGTCCGACACACACTTACTCTCACTGGGGTACGGGTCCCACACACAATGACTCTCACTGGGGTACGGGTCCCACACACACTGAATCTCACTGGCGTACATTTGCACACACAATGACTCTCACTGGGGTACTGGTCCCACACAGACTAACTCTCACTTGGGTACTGCTCCCACACACACTGACTCTCACTGGGGTACAGTTCCACACACACTGACTCTTACTGGGGTACGGGTCCCACACACAATGACACTGACTGGGGTACAGTTCCACACACTGACTCTCACTGGGGTACGGGTCCCACACATACTGACACTCATTGGGCTGTAGTCCCACACACACTGACTCTCAGAGGGGAACGAGTCCCACACACACTGACTTTCACTGGGGTACAGTCCAACACAGACTAACTATCACTAGGGTACCGGTCCCACACAAACTGACACTTACTGGAATACGGGTCCCAAACACAATGACTCTTACTGTGGTACGGGTCCCACACACACTGACTCTCACTGGGGTACGGGTCCCACACACAATGAATCTCACTGGGGTACATGTCCCACACACACTGACTCTCACTGGGGTACGGGTGCTACACACACTGACTCCCGCTGGTGTACAGGTCCCACACACACTGACTCTCACTGGGGTACATTTCCACCCACACTGTCTCTCACTGGGGTACGGGTTCCACACACACTGACACTCACTAGGGTACAGTTCCACAAACACTGACACTCACTGGGGTACGGGTCCCACAAACACTGACCCTCACTGGGGTACATTTCCACCCACACTGTCTCTCACTGGGGTACGGGTTCCACACACACTGACACTCATTGGGGTACGTATCCCACAAACACTGACCCTCACTGGGGTACGGGACCCACACACACTGACTCTTACTGGGGTACGGGTCCCACACACACTGACACTCACTGGGGTACAGTTCCGCAGACACTGACTCTCACTGGGGTACGGATCCCACACAGACTGACACTCACTGGGTTCCAGCCCCACACACACTGACTCACACTGGGCTACGGGTCCCACACACATTGACTTTCACTTGGGTACAGTCCCACACAGACTAACTCTCATTGGGGTACGGGTCCCACACACACTGACACTCACTGGGATACGGGTACCACACACACTGACTCTCACTGGAGTACGGGTCCCACACACACTGACTCTCACTGTGGTCCGGTCCCACGCACACTGAATCTCACTGGGGTACGCGTACCACACACACTGACTCTCACTGGGGTACGGGTTCCACACACACTGACTCTCACGGAAGTACGGGTTCCACACACACTGACTCTCACTGGCCTACGGGTCCCACCCACACTGACACTCACTGGGGTACATTTCAACATACTGACTCTCACTGCGGTACCTGTCCCACACACACACTGACTCTCACTGTGGTACGGGTCCCACGCACACTGACTCTTTCTGGGGTACGGGTACCACACATACTGACTCTCACTGGGGTACAGTTCCACACACACTGACACTCACTGGGATACTGGTCCCACACACACTGACTCTCACTGCGGTACGGGTCCCACACACAATGCCACTCACTGGGGTACGGCTCCAACACACACTGACTCTCACTGGGGTACGGGTCCCACACACACTGAATCTCACTGGGGTACATTTCCACACACAGTGACTCTCACTGGGGTACGGGTCCCACACACACTGAATCTCACTGGGGTACATTTCCACACACACTGATTCTCACTGGGGTACGGGTCCCACACACACTGACACTCATTGGGATGCAGGTCCCACACACAATGACTCTCACTAGGGTACGGGTCCCACACACACTGACTCTCACTTGGGTACGGGTCCCACACTCACTGAATCTCACTGGGGTACGGGACCCACACACACTGACTCTCACTGGGATACGGGTCCCACACACCCTCACAATCACTGGGGTAAGGTTTCCAGACACACTGACACTCACTGGGGTACAGATCCACATACACTGACACTCACTGGGGTACGGGTCCCAGACACACTGACTCTCAGTGGGGTACAGTTCCAGGCACATTGACTCTCACTCGAGTATGGGTCCCACACACACTGACTCTCAATGAGGTGCGGATCCCACACACACTGACTCTCACTGGGGTACAGTTACACACACACTGACTCTCACTGGGGTACGGATCCCACAAAGCCTTGCACTCACTGGGTTCCGGTTCCACGCACGTAGACTCTCACTGGGGTACGGGTCCCACACACACGGACACTCACTGGGGTACAGTTGCGCACACACTGACTCTCACTGGGGTACGGGTCCCACACACACTGACTCTCTCTGGGGTACGGGTCCCAAACACACTGACTCTCACTGGGGTAAGCGTCCCACACACACTGACTCTCACTGGGGTACGAGTCCCACACACACTGACTCTCACTGGGTTACATTTCCAAAAACACTGACTATCTCTGGGGTATGGTTCCCACACAGACTAACTCTCACTGGGGTACGGGTCCCACACACACTGACTCTCACTGGGGTACGGGATCCACACACACTAACTCTCACTGGGGTACGGGTCCCATGCACACTGACTCTCACTGGGGGTACGGGTCCCACACACACTGACAATCACTGGGGTACATTTCCACACACACTGACTTTCACTGAGGGTACGGGTCCCACACTCACTGACTCTCACAGGGGTACGGGTCCCACACACACTAACTCTCACTGGGGTACGGGTCCCACACACACACTGACTCTCAATGGGGTACGGGTCCCACACACACTGACTCTCTCTGGGGTACGGGTCCCACACACACTGACTCTCACTGGGGTACGGGTCCCACACACACTGACTCTCACTAGGGTACAGTTCCACGCACATTGACTCTCACTCGTGTATGGGTCCCACACACACTGACTCTCAATGCGGTACGGGTCCCACACACACTGACTCTCACTGGGGTACGGATCCCACACAGACTGACACTCACTGGGTTCCAGTTCCACACACGTAGACTCTCACTGGGGCACGGGTCCCACACACACGGACACTCACTGGGGAACAGTTGCACACGCACTGACTCTCACTGGGGTACGGGTCCCACACACACTGACTCTCACTTGGGTACAGTCCCACACAGACTAACTCTCACTGGGGTACGTGTCTCACACACACTGACACTCACTGGGATACGGGTCCCACACACACTGACTCTCACTTGGGTACGTGTCCCACACACACTGACTCTCACTGGGGTACGGATCCCACACACACTGACTCTCACTGGGGTACGGGTCCCACACACACTGACTCTCAATGCGGTACGAGTCCCACCCACACTGACTCTCACTGGGGTACGGGTCCCACACACACTGACTCTCACTGGAGTATGAGTTCCACACACACTAACTCTCACTGGGGTACGGGGCCCACACACACTGACTCTCACTGCGGGTACGGGTCCCACACACACTGACTCTCACTGGGGTACATTTCCACACATACTGACTCTCACTGAGGCACGGGTTCCACACACACTGACTCTCACTGGGGTACGGGTCCCACACACACTGACTCTCACTGGGGTACGGGTCCCACACACACTGACTCTCACTGGGGTACGGGTCCCACACACACTGACTCTCACTGCTGTACATTTCCACACACACAGACTCTCACTGGCGTACGGGTCCCACACACACTGACACTCACTGGGGTACGGGTCCCACACACACTGACTCACTGG